>NW_011888893.1:1330021-1332222 GCF_000151845.1 Pteropus vampyrus
AAGTTTCCTGGATGAAATTATTAAATTATCACTGGCATGTTTTGAAAGTTGAGCAAGTACTTTTCAACCGATGAATAAGAGATATAAGGAAAAGACAGAACAAAAACAAAAACTACAACCAGAAAAACTAAAACAACTCTAACGCAGAGAGAAATGCAACCCTTTGGCATATCATCTCAGTATCTAAGGGCATCAGGCCATGACTTCTTGAGGGGGGGTAGTAAAGCACTAGGCTCTAAGGTGTCACTGTCAGCAGGTGGGAGTGCTCTGCTCTGTACTCTAGACTCCACGGTAAGCAACAGCTACATTCAGTCGATGTGACTACAGCTGGAGATGGGTTTGTGCAGTCCCACTCCTATGAGATGATTTCAGAGTTACTAACTCACGATGGATTTGAAATTCCTCTGTTGGTTGCTCCTAGTACAGATGGCCGATGTAATTTACTGTACTTCTTCCTCATTTTCCTGGCAAAGCAAACATTTGACGTTCTGGATGTCTTAAAAGATAGGAAGACAAAGCTCTCTGTTCTTTTCCTCTGGAATTTGAGTTAATGTCCTCTCTGTGAGTGACATCGGGATGAAGACTACTCATTAGATTAGAAATCAAAAAAGAAAAAAAGAAAAAGCAAAATTTAAAAATATTTAAAATTCTCTAATGAAACAGATAACCCCATTTTTAATCCCTTTTAATCCTAGCAATTGTTTTTTTTTTAAGTACCGCGGCTTCTGTTTAATTCCTTCTGTTTAATTCCTTCTCTTTAATTAATTAATCTGTTAAACTTCTATGGTGTGCCGATCACTGTGCTAGCCCCTTAGTATGAAAAGATGGCTCAGAGAGCATCTTCACCCACACATAAATTATAATTTGGTGTGTTTTGAAAATATCATTTTGCCCGACAGTATAAGCAAAAAGCAGAAAATAGTGATTGATTAACCTTATTTTGTGGTGATACAGAAATCTAATAAACCTCAGAATGTGGAATGAAATGGAGATAAGAAAATGGAAGCAATCAATATTTCTGGTTAATGCTGACTTTCATTACAATGCTAAAAATAATCATTGAAATAAGAAGGGATAAGTGGATGCTATCTTGCTCTTGTCCAGAATTAAAGATAGCTTTAGACCATTTTGTCAGCGATGGGAACACAATGAAGCTATGGCCTCAACACATGCGATGATAAAGGTCCATCATTTTCTTTTTTGTACTTTGCAGATACTACTTTACTGTTTACATGATCTCATTTAATTCTTTTTTTAAATTAAGTTTATTGGGGTAACATTGGTTAATACAATTATATAATTTTCAGGTGTACATTATAATTTGACATCTGTATATTCTATTGTGTTTACCACCCAGCATCCAGTTTCCTTCAGCTACATATATTTGATCCCCTTTACCCATGTCACCCTTCCCCTCCCCCCACTATATTTGACCCCTTTTATTCTGTCTACCTCTCCTTTCATCCCCCACCCCCTATCCTCTGGTAACCACTAGTCTATAGTCTATGTCCATGAGTCTCTGTTTGTTTGTCCTGTTCCTTTGTTGCTTTTAGGTTTATATCCCACATATAAGTGACATCCTGTGATTTTCAACTTTTCCTGTCTGGCTTATTTCACTTAGCATGATTTTCTCAAAGTCCATCCATGTTGTCACAAATGGCAATATTTCGTCTCTTCTTATGGCTGAGTAATATTCCATTGTATATATGTACCACAGCTTCTTTGGCCAATCATCTATCATAGGACACTTTGGTTGCTTCCATATCCTGGCCACTGTGAATAATGCTGCTATGAACATTTGTGTGCAAATACCTTTTCGGATATGGGTTTTCAAGTCTTTTGGGTAAGTACCCAGTAGAGTATGGGAGATCAATTCTTAGTTTTTTGAGGACCCTCTATACTGTTTTCCATAATGGCTGTACCAATCTGCAGTCCCACCAGAAAAAAGAGGGTTCCTTTTTCTCCTCCACATCCTCTCCAACATTTGTTATTACTTATTCTGTTGATTATAGCTATTCTAACAGGTATGAGATGGTATCGCATTGTGGTCTTGATTTGCATTTCCCTAATAGCTAGCGATGTTGAGCATCTTTTCATATATTTGTTGGCCATTTGTAAGGGTACATCATCTTAAGTAACTTCAAAACCCCTTTCTTCAAATTTTCTGACTGGGCCCACAAGGAAAAGAACAAAGAATGCTA
>NW_011888893.1:1333761-1335970 GCF_000151845.1 Pteropus vampyrus
TTTATTTGTTTAAATGGAAAAATACCAAACAGTTAAAAATGTCTTTTTGTAACATTTCTTATATTTTCTCCTTTTTTCCTTTTTTATTTAGGGTCCTTTTGATATTTGATAAGTCTCATTTCTAGATTTTTCATTTTACTCCTTTGCCTGTCTATTCTTGCATGAATACTATGCTGTTAAATACTCTATCTTTAAAATATCTGATATTGTCCAGAACTAACTCCTCCTTCTCTCATTTTTATGTGTGAAAGTTGTCTTAGCTAGACTTATCCATATGTTCTTTCAGACGATTTTTATATTAATAAGATTAAATCATAAAAACACACACAGAAAGCTCAGTGAATTTTTGATTGGCAATGCAGCAAGTAAAAGTGACTTGATATTTTTAAATAATAAAGCTTGAATTTATTCATGTCCTCTTTCTTATAAAAATAATTATTTTGACCTGAGATATTTTAATTTGACGAAAGCCGGAAACTGCCAAACACAGCTGAACTATGGCACATGGAAATGACAATATCGAGGAAATATTTTTTAAAAATATCTTATGTAAATGGAAGTTATAATTATTGTCTTTACTGTTATTATTCACAATGACTCTGAAATGAAACAGGAACTAGAAACTTCCCTATTCTTTCATCCATTCCTTTTTTTCCTGTATTTATTTTCCCATCCCTTGATGCTGACCCATTTATTCGCATCTCAAAAGGATCGAGGCCCCATCTCACTTTCCTTCTGTTATCAGCTCTTGCCTTTGGCCACCAAGCTTTGGCCTGAGGTCCCTGTCTCCCCTTCCCACATGTGATCCCTCCACGGTCTCTTACACCCTCAAAGATTAGGCAGGAGATTGACCTCCCAATCTGGAGGCCGAACCAGAGCGAGTCTAAGTTCCACCCACACGTCGTGGTCATTCGGGGAGCTCTTCGCTTTGGTTTCGCTGTTTTACCGGTGTGATTGTCCATTGTCTCCTCTACGCATCCCTCCACCTGCTCACCCGTGGGTCGTCATCTCATGGGTCTGGGATGCGGGCGCGTCGCAGGCGTTTCCACAGGAAGGCTGCAGAGCAGGGAGGGCCCGTCTGCAGCGATGCTGGAGGGGAGTCACCCAGCCCAGGCCCTGTCACCCCTCTGCGCCCGCGCGTCTTAGGTTATGGAGACCAACAGGTCGCGCTTTGTTCGTGTCACTTCATATTTAATTTTCTAATAACGTAAGAACATTCTAACCAACACGGCTTTTCGTCACACCGAGGGCTAAGACACCGGTGTGGCTTAATAAGATCCTACCACCAGCAATATTTTCATTTTAATACAGGTTGAGCAGATTCCTACTAAGGAAGGCATCTTTTATGGTAGAATTTCAGGCCTCAGCAGACAGATGAGACAGAGACGGTACTTTCTTGGCATTCCTGAAGTGAATATTATCTAATTGAAATTTTTAAAAAAATTATTGAAATAAGATTCAAATTCACACCAGGTACTAGCTTTTCACTTACTACCTATAAGATTTCATTTAAATTACCTGATTTCTTTAGATTTCCTTACCTGTAAAAAAGGCACCTGTTGGATTATAGCGAGGATAAAATGAAATACTATATTTAAAATTTCCTGGCACAGTGGCTGGCACATTAATAAAGAGAGGCCATTCTACATTATTATAGAGTAATATAATATTACTCTCTATCACTCTATAATATTATAGAGTAAATCTTTCACAATATGCCTCTGTGCTTTGTTTCTCTTAGTTACAGAGATCTTAAAGTCCTAAAACCTAAACATAAAGAACTAGAGAAAGAAAACTTTATTATTAGATTTCGTTAACCAATGTCACCATAAAAGAGAGAGAGAGAAGTTTACATTAGCTCTGCTGTTTTGAGTCTCACAAAATGTGGGTAAAAGCACCCATGCTTACCTTATCGACCAATTTTTTTGACTTGATAATCTGTAGATCTATGAATAAAAGCCAATTCTTTTTTTAAAGAATTAAATGTCTCGGGGTAACTTTGGTTAATAACATTGTAGCAGTTTCAGCCATACCGTTCTATAGTACATGATCTGTATATTACATTTTGTGCTCACCACCCAAAGACTAGTCTCCATTTGTCACTGCGTGTTTGACCCCCATTACCCTCTTCATCCTACCCCGCCTTTCCCCTCTGGTAACCACCAATACTGTTGTCTGTGTCTATGAGTTTGTTCATTTCTTGCTTTCT
>NW_011888893.1:1336020-1338256 GCF_000151845.1 Pteropus vampyrus
CCTCTGCGCCCGCGCGTCTTAGGTTATGGAGACCAACAGGTCGCGCTTTGTTCGTGTCACTTCATATTTAATTTTCTAATAACGTAAGAACATTCTAACCAACACGGCTTTTCGTCACACCGAGGGCTAAGACACCGGTGTGGCTTAATAAGATCCTACCACCAGCAATATTTTCATTTTAATACAGGTTGAGCAGATTCCTACTAAGGAAGACATCTTTTATGGTAGAATTTCAGGCCTCAGCAGACAGATGAGACAGAGACGGTACTTTCTTGGCATTCCCGAAGTGAATATTATCTAATTGAAATTTTTAAAAAAATTATTGAAATAAGATTCAAATTCACACCAGGTACTAGCTTTTCACTTACTACCTATAAGATTTCATTTAAATTACCTGATTTCTTTAGATTTCCTTACCTGTAAAAAAGGCACCTGTTGGATTATAGCGAGGATAAAATGAAATACTATATTTAAAATTTCCTGGCACAGTGGCTGGCACATTAATAAAGAGAGGCCATTCTACATTATTATAGAGTAATATAATATTACTCTCTATCACTCTATAATATTATAGAGTAAATCTTTCACAATATGCCTCTGTGCTTTGTTTCTCTTAGTTACAGAGATCTTAAAGTCCTAAAACCTAAACATAAAGAACTAGAGAAAGAAAACTTTATTATTAGATTTCGTTAACCAATGTCACCATAAAAGAGAGAGAGAGAAGTTTACATTAGCTCTGCTGTTTTGAGTCTCACAAAATGTGGGTAAAAGCACCCATGCTTACCTTATCGACCAATTTTTTTGACTTGATAATCTGTAGATCTATGAATAAAAGCCAATTCTTTTTTTAAAGAATTAAATGTCTCGGGGTAACTTTGGTTAATAACATTGTAGCAGTTTCAGCCATACCGTTCTATAGTACATGATCTGTATATTACATTTTGTGCTCACCACCCAAAGACTAGTCTCCATTTGTCACTGCGTGTTTGACCCCCATTACCCTCTTCATCCTACCCCGCCTTTCCCCTCTGGTAACCACCAATACTGTTGTCTGTGTCTATGAGTTTGTTCATTTCTTGCTTTCTTTTTTATGTCCTATTTACAAGTGAAGTCATATGGTTCTTGTCCTTTTCTATCCGATTTATTTCACTTAGCACGATACTCTCAAGATCCATGCAGCTTTTGTTGCATGTGTCAATATTTCATCATTTTTTATGGCTGAGTAATATTCCATCGTATACATGATAAATGTACCACATCTTTATCCAGTCATGCATTGCAGGACATGTAGGTTGTTTACATATCTTGGAGGAAACCAGTTATGTAGAGACTCATGAAAGTGATTCTATATCTGAATATTCCTGTCTCATCCTTGATCTTATACCTGTGCTTTATATCTCTTACGCCCAAAGTGGCGACTGATGAAAGAAATGTCTTATAGTTCCAAAGCAAAGTTAGGTCTTCTGATGCTTAAAGATACTGTCTGCAGACGTTGTTCCTTTTACTGTATCTGTCACCTTGTGTGTGTCCCCTTTCCATGTGAAACGATTAGAGGAGGCTGAGCCCACTTTACCTGACATCACTTTGGAACCCTACCTCACTTTAGTAGTCTACCTAATGCCTGTCAAAACAGATTTATTGTACGACTAAAATCCAAACCAAAATTCAGGGTATGCAAAAATGAGTCAAGAAGGTACATTTATGCTATTACACTTGATATTGATGGCATCTTTAAAAAATGAGATTTTGACAAATTACTATAGATTTGTTTTCAGGAAAAAAACAACCATTTGATAAAGGACTATTTAGTGATAAATTTTGAGACACCAGATATTTTTAATCAGAAACCTTTCACTGTCCAATAAAGGTAGGCTACACTTTTAAAATGAACTACATTTAAGATTTATGTGTAATAGATACTGTGGCCATATTCTCAAAACAAATATGGGCTGATAATAGATCAGAACATTTGATGTTTTGAAATGTCCCAGAGAAGTTTAAAGCATACATCGCTGAAGTTGAGACTTCTCATGGCCATGTGGCATAGCCAAATTTGGTGCATGATTTCAATGATCAGTTTTAACATTAAAGTTTTATTTCTTAAAACAATACTCATAAGATTGTGAAATTAGAATATCAAATTCTCAAATCCTCAAAAAAAGTTATAAAACGCTTATGTGCTATCGACTATTATGAAATAGGTAACCCTGCCTATAATTTTATAGATGAACAAGGT
>NW_011888893.1:1338871-1347620 GCF_000151845.1 Pteropus vampyrus
ATAAAGACATGGGAAGAAAAATTTAGAAAAATTATGTAAATTAAGCTTTACTCATTCCTCATATATGGGTAGGCATTGGTGTCTGCACTTTTCCCATATGTCATGTTGTTAGATTTTACATATTCTCCTTGGCAAATATTTCCTTAAGAGAAGATGGATTGACAACAGACATTTTATTTGTTAACTCTCCTAAAATGAAAAATGACTAAAGAAGAGTCTTACAAAGAAATCTCATAATGAATGTCACACTAAAAATACAAGCAACAAGAAAATGGCAAAGTTGATGTACTCCCAATGCAAGCCCTTGGCCACGTTATGAGGTAAAAATCAATTATGATAGAATCAGATATAATTTTTAAAAATGGCCAAAGAGGCAAAAAATTATCTAGGAACTAACTTGAAATGTAGATAAATCTGCTATGATTAACAACAAGCCTGACTTAGTATATGTCGTTGATGATAAACTAGTGACAGCTGTTCATATAGACTTTATTTTTAAAAATGCATATTTTGGGGGCATGCAAACTCAAAATGATTTTATTGCTGGGATTACACAGTCTAAAATATTTAGAGATGACTGATGTAGGAGAAAAGTATACTGCAATAATTTCACCTGGTTGCTATAATAAAACCAAAAGCATTTATGTGCTTTTTATACTATATCAACCTCTCTTCCAATATCTCATAGATTCACTTACAAAAAGGCCTTAGGAGGTTAATGCTATTTTCTTCATTTTATGAAATCAAGATTTTGAAAGAATACAGCTCGTCCAAGGAAATAATTAACAAATGGTACAGCCGGAACCTGATCCCTGACCTTCTCATTTCAAATTCTGTATTCTTCTCGTTTCCGACTTTAGTTGCAGACAATCCACTTAGACAAAACTGAATTTAGTTACTGGCAACTAGATGCCGAAACGATGTCCTTATATTATCTTGACGTTCTCCATTTTTACTTTTTAAAAGAAACCGAAACGTCACTATTGTAGTGATAGTGAACTCACCAGTCGTTCATGACGTCGACCTCCCTACAGGATGATTATGGCATCGGATAGAGGTAGCCTGTGGGGTTTGACTACTCGGTTTATCATTGAAAAGGGGTCAGGTAGGCTGACTGATAACATTCCTTGTCTTCCGAGCAAAATGTAATTCCTTGAGTAGAAAATGTTTCCTTTCGCTTTGGGGAATGTGTTAAAGTGACAAGTTAGTGTCGGTGATAGACTGGGGTTTACCTTATGGAGTTTACCTCCTGGCTCTCCCAGAAGCTCTGAAAAGAACCCGTGAATAATTAATTAATCTCCCAAATACTCCGAGGTTTTTTTTTGTTTTTTTTTTTGTTTTTGTTTTTTTTTTTTAAGGAGCTGGAATTAACTTTGTCCCTTGAGGAAACTACCAGCTTCATTGGAGCCTTAGTTTCTTCATCTGTGAAATAGGAATGCTGACCGCTTCCCTGCTATTTTCAGTTTCAACATTTCATGGATTTTGAATAAAACCTTCACCTTAAGAACTGAGTTCAGTCAACTTGTTTGTGACTCTGAAAAGCTGCACAGTGATCAATTCACCAAGGTAAAAATGCCACTTAGCCATTAAAACTTTTTCCATGGAAACCTACAGGGACAGACAAGCCTACCTTTTTTTCTTTTTTCTTTTTTTTTCTTTTTTTTTTTCTTTTTTGCTGTCCCTGCAGGCAATTTCCGAATCACGAAGAACGCTGCTTTTCTCAAAACTCAGTCATTCTTTATACTCAGCCAGAATGATCTTTTCAAATAAATATGTGATTGTGTCACTCCCCGCTAACGTCCCTTGAATAGCTCCCTCTTGTTTCTGGGGTAAGAGTCCAAAGCCTTATGTAACTTCAAAAGCCTGGGTAGTCTGACCTGCCCACCTTTGCAGAACAGAGCAGTGATTCGCGCATGGGCGACTGTCCACCTCCCCCCTGTATTCAGTGACCGTCTTTCAGTTTTTCCTCTGTGAGTATCCCTCAGCCTATATGTAATCATCAGAACATCAGGTGATAGGACAGATGACACCATTAAAAACACACAGAGGATGAGAACGTCCACCTGAAGCCAACAGAAAAGTCTCAGTAGGAACAATAAGTATCGCTAAGCGTCACATAAAGGCAAATGCAACATGAATGCGCATTTAAGGAACACACATGTGAGGCCGAAGGGAGCACTTTAATTGTGGCCACCTTTTCCTAAAGACTGAGCTGTTTTCAAATTATTCTTTGGGCTTTAAAAAATAAAATAAAATTTTCTCACCCTGGGATCGGGGTAGGGGGCTGACTCATACTGCTGAAAGTCACGTGAGATCAGTGTGTGGCCCATAAGACCAATTCAGTCATTTTCATTGGAAAATATTTCTTCAAAGCAGGTTTCCCCACTGGGACATCATATTAGCATGAGAAGGCTTGCTTGGCTAACAGGAAGGCTGATTTCGCAGGTGCCCAGAGGCAGATAAGCCCGCTGAACCTAACAGGTTGCTTGTCTGGCACCTTCTCTCCAGTGTGCCAAAGCCGTTTTATTATCTTTTTTCTCGTTTGCAAAGATATGAGCTTATTTTCCAACTCGTTCTTACCTTTGCATTGACCTCGGGGAGGTGGGAGGAAGCCTCAGGGAAAGAGAGTCCAGCCAGAGGCTAATCTTTTCTTAAGGTTTATGACTTCTGATCACGTGATTCTAAGTAGACAAATATGCTCATACAGATACTACCTTAGTGGGGGAGATTTTATATACATTTATTTGATCATAGAGAGGTGAGATGACAAGAATCTCAAACTGAGCTGTTTGCAAGTTTACCAGAATTTTGCTACTTGGATAAAAGGTTTTGTTCATGTCAGAAGGATGAAAAAAGTTTCAGATTTGAATCTTAAAATTGCAAATATGTGTCAAAAGTTATTTTATCTAGAAAAATATACCTACAATTTTTTTTTTAAGTTACATCTGCTTAAGGAGAAGTACAAAAATAGTCGTGTCCAACTATTTCAATTTATATAAATCCCACTGCCATATTACTTTGGAAAACCTACTCCAATGTATTTAATTATGTGACAAAGGATTCATATTTTCTTGGTTCAAATGCTAGGGTACATATAAGGTTGGAAGATATAGGAAAGCGACTTATACTTTACTGACTTTAGAATATGTCAGTAAAGTATATGAAAGAATATGAAAAATTAGACGAATCTATCTATGGGTATTCGTATTCGTCGGCTGACTGAATAAAGGAAGCTTCTTAATAGAGAAGCTTAAAATACTGTATGATTATAAAGTCAAGAAATGGTAAGTGCCACTTAATGAACTCAGTAGAACTGTGATTAATTTAATCAGTCTTCCAGCCTGCCTCCTGTCTAAAGGCAAAGAGTAGAGAGTATTTTGTGTTATAGACCTTACCACTCACTCAGATGGAAACTGAGGCTGCCCATTTCAGTTCATCCTGGGACAGCTTTTCCTTCTTATGGAAGGAACAAACTTAAGAAACAAAGCAAGACAGGCACATTTTTATGTGTATAGAGCACTTAGCAGTTGATTAACGGTACAGAATATGAATCTAACGGTACAGAATATTAATCTAATCAGAAACGGGGAGATGCGTGGGGAGGGGGATGCAGAGTTGCATGCAGACATGTGGCTTGTTTGAGGCATCCGTGGGAGTTAAATGGACAATGGAAATACCGACCGTGTTTCATTTTCCCTCATCCTTAATACATTTTTCTGCCTTGATTCATTATTTTCTTTGAAAACCTCGAGTGAAATTTAGAAAAGGTATAAATAACTCTGTCCTTATTAATTTTCATGATTCACAAGAGTAGTGTAAAATCGGCAAGTACAAATCAAATTAAGTCCTGCTGCCTGCATAGGTATTCGATGTTATGTAAGAATGATTTGGGCCTTTAGATCAGCAGTCCCAACCTTTGTGGCACCAGGGACCGATGCTCCAGTGAAAATCTAATGCCTGATGATCTGAGGCGGAGCTGAGGCGGTGATGCTAGTGCTGGAGGCAGCTGCAGATACAGAGGAAGCTTTGCTGGCCAGCCACTCACTCCCTGCTGTGCGGCCTGGTTCTTAACAGGCTACGGAAGGGTACAGGTCCGGGGCCCTGGGGTTGTTAGAACATTTATATTCTGTCTTGTTTTAAACTTGTCTTTATTTTTTATTTACTCTTTTAGCAGAAAAAATTGCAAATTTCACACCCACAATCTGTTTATTAAAAAGTACATTTTTAATGATAGGAAATTATCTCATTTTATATGCCAGAGCAGAAACATATGAAGGTGTGGTACATTCTTAGTACAAAATATTTTTTTGTGGGTCAGATATTATAAACTCAGGAGATTACTGGCAGACTAAGACTTCTATCTTTTTTATGAATGAAAAGCTTAAAATATTTAAGCTCTAATAACTAGCCATTATATATGTAATAACTTAATTGAAATCTTTAAGGAGATGAAAGAAAGTATGTGTGTGTGTGGGGGGGGTGGCTTTATGGCCATTTATGAAGCAGTATTATTACAATGACCTTTAGATATCATTTAGTTAAGTTCTCCAACTTGAACAGCTGAATACCATTTTAAACCCAAGTAGAGCAAATTCTTCCCTAACTTTCAGCACAAGACAGCATATAAATCTAATACTTCCATGCTCATAGAACTAAGAAATACTTATGCAGGTCACTTGCACTTGTTAAACTGGTTCTGTGGAAAGCTTATCTCAAGCAGAGCAAAGTTGTTTCTGTATTGGTGTTAATTATTTATCAATGCGGTGAAAACACTTTCAATTCCAATTAAATTGTCACTAATTACTTGTGAACTAGAGGCTAAGATGCTTAGTTTCCTACTTCCTTCTGAGAAAATATAAATGTACCTCTATCCTTAGAGTCAGTTGATAGGAGAAAGAGCATTTATTTTGGAATCAGAAAATGAACAAACAAGCAAACTGGGTTTGAGACCACCCAGTGCTCTTGGGTAGGTTACTTAAATACTCAGCCTCCGGTTTTCTTCATGTATTATACAAGAAGTTTAGACTACCTATCTGAGTTTAATGACTCATTTAAATTAAAACATAGTGTCCCTATGTATCCTGCAGTATACCCAAGTAACTTAATTGTAGAATCAACGCCAAGAATGTTGTCCTGTGTAGCAAAGCATTGTTCAAATTAGCTGGGGTTTCTTTTATTGATTCTTATCCGTTGCCTTAGCTTTGAAGACTTTTTCCTGTATTGTCATACTTCTTTTTCATATGGAGGCAGCAGAAATTATAATAGAGCTCCCCTGCCAACTATAAAATGTTCCGTTTTATTCTTTTTTGTTTTTTTTATATTTCCTGGAATCAGTTGTCAATTTGGAGCCAAATATACTAAGATAGCCAATGATAAATATCTTTCTGTGAACTAAAAACTTGCCTATAAATCCTTAAAATTTTTTGAAGAGAAAGGTCTATGAGACTTAAGAAGGTAGGGGAATATTATGTAAAAATGTAAATGGTATAAGTAAACTTCCCTTTTTTAATGCTCTGAACAAAGCATTGGCAAGCTACAACCTAAAGGCTGAATTCAACTAGGTGCTGTTTTTGTGTCGCCCTTAAGTAAAAGCATTTTTTAAAATATTTTTTTAAAAAACCAAAGGAGCATATTTTACGCCACATGGACACCATATAAAAGTCATGTCTTAACGTCTATAAAGTTTTATTGGAATGTAGCCACTCCCATTTGTTTATATATTTTCTATGGCTGCTTTTAGGAAGTTGAGTGGCTGCCATAGAGATGACATGTGGCCAGCAAAGCCTAAAATATTTACTGCTTGGACCTTTATAGAGAAAGTTAGCTGACCCCTGCCAATAAAAAGTCGAAGACAAAGACAGTATCAAGCCTCAGCGCCTGGCTAAGTATTTGGCATGTAGGTCTGCACATAATATGTAAAGGCAGAATACGTATAAAAACATTGAGGTTATTTTCTCATTATAAAAAGGAACAGATGTCTATAATTTTAAAAAAGTCAATAAAATTGCATTCAGTTAAACCAATGAAAATAGTTAATATATAAATGACCAGGACAATTACTGCACTTTAAAATTTATAATACCGTGAACAAAGGAATTCACAAGAGTAAATTTTAGGTTTATGAAATTATACTCAGTGAAAATGATCAATTTCCTCTTTTCTTTTTTTTTTAGGGGGGGATGTCAGGAGAAATTGTTCAGTTTTAGATTTAACTGTGTTTTCTAATCTTTTATCCCTCTTAATGAAAATGGAAAGGAAAATCATTCTATATAATTGATAATTTGACTTAGGCATTTATGATAGTTCAAGTCTAAAGCTGGCTAATACTGGGAAAATACCTGTAATACAACATATCTAATGGCAAATTTTTTCATAATGGATGTCTGCTTCTGGAAAAATAATGTATTATAATTATCTATCAACATTTAGTAACTAAGTACACTAGAACATTTTACCTCAGGCCAAGAATTTTCCCTCAAGAGAAAGTAACTTTGAATCCGTTCTATTCATCTATTCTAGAATTTCGTCAAATATGGGTATGTAGATTCTGATGCTGTCATTTTGTTCTTTGTATTGTTCTTTTTCCGTTTGGTTTGCCTGGTGTTTGCTGTTTTCTTTTCTCTTTTTTATTCCTCTGAATTCTCTAATTTGAAGAAAGATTACTGCTAATATACTCTCAGATACTAAAGGAAAAAAAACCCCCATAATTTCAAAAAGATTAAAAAGGCCAAAAAAAAAAAAAAAGCAGCAATATGGTAAGCTTTCAAATGTAAACGTTGTTTTGTTTCCTCTTTTAAAAGAGCCTTTCCTCTCTCATTAAAAATAATAATAATGGTCTTTCAGAATTTCTGCAGCTAGCAACTAAGAAGGGCAGGGAAGGATCACCGGTGCAGTTGCTAGAAAGATTTTCACAACCCATTTGATGAGAGGGAGAAGGAGAGGGGGAGAGAGCACACGCCAGCTCTGAGAAATCAACCCCATAATGAATTCACCTCCACTGCCATTCTTTCTGAACAGGGCTTCCCTTCTGGCTAGTGATTAGGGCTGACTGACAATTCAACAAAATCACTAAGTGGAGAAGCTCTTTTTAAATATGGGTTAATGGCTTTGTAAATCTAACGCCTTAAGCAAAATTAAATTAAACATTTAGTCATTCATCTTAAGCATCCTTAACAATTCAAAGCTTCACAGTATACCCAGAACCAGGGAATTCAAATAACTTTTCCTGAGAGCCTGTTTGGGTGGGAAGGTGCTAAGGATGCATGAGTGGAGAGGATGTTCACACTCTGCTCTCTGGAAAATGTGGCGTGGCCAAGAAGAGCTCTCTAACAGACTAACTGCCCCTTCAGACGGGTGGATCACATAATAGGGCAGTGCCAGTTGGCTCATCTCCAAACTGCTGCTTGCTTGTGGAAACCCTGTGATACATAAACTTCTGCAAAGATGTTTGTCTGATATACTTGTCAGTGTCCTGTAAACAGTCTCCTCACAGTGCATCCCTTATACAATGGAGATGATTATTTTTACTCTCATGTCTTAGGTTCAGTCATGATTAATGAAAGTTTCTTTGCTTTTATCATTTGACACTTATCTGTAGCATCCAGGGACAAAGCTTAAACCTTAGAGAAATAAACTCACATAAGGTTGAAGTATTCATCCTGTAATAATTTACATACTTCTCCATGTTTTGAATTTCCAGAATGTTATCAATTAATGTATTGAGATGTGATACATTAATTTTGTTTTTAGATAGAATTTTGGGACTCTTAAAACAGTAGCTTAATTTTTGTCTGCCAAAAGGAAAGTTTTCCTAACTGAAAGAAACTTTTATTGAAGGATTATTTGCTATCTTTAGGTTATAAGATTATAATTTATGATTTCTTCTTTTATTTTTCACCCGCAAATACTAAATTATCAAGATGAAAGTAATTGGTTTAATTATATTTTAAAATAATTCCAAATTTAAGGAACAGCAGAATGTCATAAGTTTTTACATCTAAACAGTATTTTAGCCAACAGATATTTTTGGAGTATGTACTTCAATACAGTGACTGTATTGAAGATATCAAGATACATTTCAGAAAATAATATAAGATCCAGTATTATTATTTGTACTGCTAGCCTCAGGGAGAGGTAAGGAAAAATGAATTTGTGGATTAGAGATTGCAAAAAAACAAACATTTTTTCCCCCTGCAAACGCATGTGAGGTAAAATTTGAGCCTTCTAGTTTTCTAGGCTGATTAATCTTTGTAACAATGTTCATAAACATGTTTTTGTAAATAACCACTGTGTCTCAAACTCAGGTTGAGAATTGTTCTCATAGAGTACTCAATTTTTAGAGATGTAATAATGTAAAAAAATAATTTCAGATTTATGCCCCTTCACTCTTTAAAATATTTTTTCTGCAAATCCAAGAAAAAATATTTTCTATAAGTTTCCCCACCCCTCAAGAATAAAGACAATACATTTTTCTCTTTTTTAGATATGTCAGATGAGTCTTGTAGTCCTAACATAATAGTTCTCATTCCAAAAAGCTTAGAATGACCGTCCTGAAAATGGAAACTTTTCATAAAAACGTGCAACATTATCTTCTGTGAACTATCGCATTTTGCCTTATTTAACTTGTGTTTGCTGCAGGATGTTTAACAGAGCAAAGCAATTTTTTTTTTCCTCTTGAGTTCGTACAGGACACTGGGGCTGTCCTGAGCCCAAGAATCAGACTTCGGGGGGTGGCAGTCCTAATCCTCTG
>NW_011888893.1:1349285-1355455 GCF_000151845.1 Pteropus vampyrus
AATTTAGGAAAGGTTCAGCGAGGACTTGACATCCATGACCCACAGAATTGGGGGTGGTTGCGAGTTCTCATGTCACTTTAACCTACATTTCAGAAGGATTTGATACTACCGTATTACACAGATTTCTGTCCAGAACAGAAATCACACAGTTATTTGAAGTTTAGTTTTGCCTTTTTTTTTTTTTTTTTTTTTACTATCTCATCCATTTATTTCTCACAAAATCTGCCTGAATGTTTGATCCACAGTGGACATGTCAAAACCGTGTTTTTAAATGCATATTCAACATCAAAGGCAGTCGATTGGACATTTCTGCTCTTGGACAGTTGTGTTCAAGCAGTACAGGTGGAGGAGATGAGACCTCTCGAGGAAGTGGCATGTTGGTTACTTTGCAGGCAGGTAACAGCATGGCCCTGAGTGTCAGCCTGGCATGAGTCTGCATCTCAGCTCTTCATTTGAGCTCAGGCATATTTCTTTCACTTGTTGTTGCTGTAGGATATGGATAATATTTTCTACTTCGGCATTTTAGTGTGAGTATTAAAAGAAATAGTGTGCATGATATGCTTAGTACAGTCTGTGCTGCATAAGTATGCGGTAGCTGTTTTTACCAGTGTTTTGGTTAAATAATAAAACGAAGTCTCAAAACAAGTGGGAATTTAGAATCCAATATATTCCCCAAATACGGAGAAAACGAAGTTTAAATTGAGACTTTTAAAGAAGTGTAGGTTTTACAGAGGGAGAGGGAAATTAGAATTTTGCTTCAGATATGAGGAAATGTGTACAAATGTAAGAATTAATATGGCATATTTTTTTGGGTCAGGGGGGGAGTGCTGCTACCCAATGAGAATTCAAGGTCGATAGAAGTTTGGTGGCAAGCTCTCAGGTCAGATGTGAAGAATGGGTCTGTGATATGGCAGACCTTGAATATCGAAAGAATTTTAGCCCAATATGAGAGGTCAGAAGGAGCAGTTATATATTTTGGAGCATGGAAGTAATATAGACTGGTTTTAGGAAGTGGATCAGTTGTTTTGTGCAAGAGGAACTGAAGTTCAGAGATTTTTCGAGAAAAGGACAGGAAGGCTCTGCAGTTACCAACGAATGAGATGAGGAGAACTTGAAATGATTTTGGCCGAAAATAAAATAAGCTATCAGTCTACATGCAAAGGAAAAAGAATCTGTAGAAATCCATATGTGCGGAATAAAAGAAAAATAGAAATACTGTGAGTAAAACAGTAGTGAAAGAAAAACATTATGGTTCAGCCATAAACTTAAATCTAGTGTCCTTAATTTATTATCAAAGGATTAAGGATTAAGGGATACATACTGGGTACATCGTACATTGTGAAATGAAAGCGATCTTTGTGAGTTTAACCAATTGGAATTTAACCACTGGATAAATAAGACAACTTGTGCTTGAAGGATTAAGAGAGAGAACATTAAACTAAAGAGATAGAACTTAGAGAGTTCTGCCACATTAAAATTTAAGAACATCTTACTAAAAACAGATCAGCGTGAGAGTTCCATATTGTGCAGAAATGTTATCTTTTTTTAATATTAGAAATGGTATGGCTGGTTGATTTTTGTGGAGAAAAATAATCAGAGTTCTTAAGGCTGGTCATATAGTTTCAAGTTATCAAGTTATCAGAAAAACAATGAATTTACTTATTTAAAAATTATACTCACTTGCTTTAAGACAGAGTTTAGAAAGTTACAAGTTGCATATAGAGGATCATAAGATATTAATAAATGAATCAAAATAGAAACTATTGAAAGGCAGCAGAAGAAATATGTCATTGGTACTCTACAAGGAGTTTTTTTTTTTTATCATTACACACTGATGTTAGTTCTGAGTTACCTGACAGCTAAGACAAAAAGGGAAATACACTGTATTATGGATTTTATAATGTTGATTAAAATAGTTTAAGCTTGATGTACAGAGGTTTTTGTGTTTGTACCCAGATCCATATTGTTCACCATATAGATGCTTATCTTTAATTGGAATTTTACAGATGGGCTATTTAAGACAACAATTATGTTAATTCATTAAAAAAGGTAAGAGACTACACTTAAGTGGTAAAATTTCCTAATGGGAATAGAAGATCCCAACAGTCCAAGTCAACAAAATCAAAGTTAATATTATATATAATGAATGCAGCTTCACGGTAGAGATAGTAAATTTTAATTTCTGAAATCTTTCGGACTCCGTGCAGCTTAATTTGAAAGACAGTGAAATTGACTCAGGATTAATTTGGGAATACGAGAAAAAAAATGATCTTTCCCATATTCCCTTTTTATAGAATATTATTTACCTCCTTTTCATTTAGTAGATCCGCCCGGTGTCCTTTTAACACTGACCGAATGCCTACAAACGTCCCGAGTTCTGTGGGTGGTCTCAAGATAAATACACACGTATATTGACAAAAGTGCCAAGAACTTTCTGGAAGGAGCATACGTGAACACAGAAGGGGGACATCCTGCGTGCTGGGTGTGGACGTTGCCCAGAAAGCTGGTCTGGGGTTGCAATGGAGGCTGACCATAAGCCTCCTCTCAGCTGGAGAAATGGATGGTTATGGTGGGGTCGTGAGGTCTGCCTCCCCACACCTCCCTTTCTGGGCAGACGGGCAGCTCTTCCTTCCCTCTTTCTGAGAAGCTAACGAAAGCCCATTTTACACAAGGATAGAAGAACATTGTGCTGTGTAGTTTCGAAGTGGTTATGGTGGTAATTGGATAATTTCTGGAGTACAGCAAAAGGTGCAATTAGTCACGAAGTGGCAGGAAAATGTATTCTGCAAAGCAAAAAAATTTAGAGACACAACATAGAATGTTTTGCTCCATGAAAAAAATAATAGGATTAAAAAACTCCGATCCCTTTTCAGTTTCAGATGCTTGTTTTGTTGTCATCGATAGATAACATCGAAGCATTTGAACATCGTCAATCTCTGTACCCATCAGATTGGGAAGACAATACTTAATGACATAACTTTCCAACTAAGTTAGTCAAAATGGTTTAAATATGGGTGCATTCATTCACTTATCCACTTCTTCCAAAAATCTCGCGTGCCTACTCACTCTATGACAGAAATATTAATAGCTAATGCATATGCTGTCTTTTATATCCCAGACACACTGTTGAATGCCTTACATATATTAACTCAATTCATCCTCACGAGGAACTTTTAAGGTAGATTATTCTCCAAAATTTTGGGGAGGGGAAAACGAGGAACAAAGAAGATAAGTAACGTGCTCAATATTGCATAGCTAAGAAGCGTTGGCGGTAGGACTGCAAAGGCAGTTTGACATTGGAGTCAGGGCTCTTCAAAATATGACATCCTGCCTCTTGAGTTCTGAGTCGTGTGTTAAGGATAAAATGTGGGCCAAACCATACAGTTCCCATAGCCGAAGCCTGTACGTGGGTATAGAGCTCTTTATCATCATCAACATCATCATCATCATCATCATCTTCTTCTTCTTCTTCTCATTATTGTTATTATTTATTATTACTGTTATTATTACTTAGCTTTTGTACGCTTGTACTTTATTTCTGTTACTAGAAATTCATCACTAGAGACACACTTCACATTCAAACAGGTTGAAAAGTGTCCCCTCCCCAATATAGATATGACCTTTGTCATAAATTTATGATTCAATAAGAGTTACCAGGTTTCTGTAGAATAGGAGACACTGCTGGTATTGTGGGCTGGTCTTGCCCTCAACAGTTTCACTTCTAAAGGTAGGAATAGGGAAGTGTACAACTATAGTCTAAAGTAATAGGCATTAAAATAATGTTATTTTGGATTCGAGATGGGAGCAACTATGTCCACGTGTGCGCATGTGTATGTGCGTGCGTGCGTGTGCGTAATGAGAGCCATAAGTGGGGATACACAGGATGTTTGACAAAAACTAGAGGTATGTGGAGTCAGAAAAAGAAAGGAAAAGCTTAGTCATAATCTTTCAGATGCTTGTTTTGTTGTCATCGATAGATAACATCGAAGCATTTGAACATCGTCAATCTCTGTACCCATCAGATTGGGAAGACAATACTTAATGACATAACTTTCCAACTAAGTTAGTCAAAATGGTTTAAATATGGGTGCATTCATTCACTTATCCACTTCTTCCAAAAATCTCGCGTGCCTACTCACTCTATGACAGAAATATTAATAGCTAATGCATATGCTGTCTTTTATATCCCAGACACACTGTTGAATGCCTTACATATATTAACTCAATTCATCCTCACGAGGAACTTTTAAGGTAGATTATTCTCCAAAATTTTGGGGAGGGGAAAACGAGGAACAAAGAAGATAAGTAATGTGCTCAATATTGCATAGCTAAGAAGCGTTGGCGGTAGGACTGCAAAGGCAGTTTGACATTGGAGTCAGGGCTCTTCAAAATATGACATCCTGCCTCTTGAGTTCTGAGTCGTGTGTTAAGGATAAAATGTGGGCCAAACCATACAGTTCCCATAGCCGAAGCCTGTACGTGGGTATAGAGCTCTTTATCATCATCAACATCATCATCATCATCATCATCTTCTTCTTCTTCTTCTCATTATTGTTATTATTTATTATTACTGTTATTATTACTTAGCTTTTGTACGCTTGTACTTTATTTCTGTTACTAGAAATTCATCACTAGAGACACACTTCACATTCAAACAGGTTGAAAAATGTCCCCTCCCCAATATAGATATGACCTTTGTCATAAATTTATGATTCAATAAGAGTTACCAGGTTTCTGTAGAATAGGAGACACTGCTGGTATTGTGGGCTGGTCTTGCCCTCAACAGTTTCACTTCTAAAGGTAGGAATAGGGAAGTGTACAACTATAGTTTAAAGTAATAGGCATTAAAATAATGTTATTTTGGATTCGAGATGGGAGCAACTATGTCCACGTGTGCGCATGTGTATGTGTGTGCGTGCGTGTGCGTAATGAGAGCCATAAGTGGGGATACACAGGATGTTTGACAAAAACTAGAGGTATGTGGAGTCAGAAAAAGAAAGGAAAAGCTTAGTCATAATCTTTAAATCTCTATTTTCAAACATAAAATAATTGAGAGAATAATAAACCAATTATAAGCAATTTGCCAGTCTCGAATCATATACCCCCCCTGAATTTTTAAAAAATTTAAAGTAAATATGAAACACTTGACTGTCTTTCACACCCAATATTAATATTGAGCTTAATACAAAATATTGAATATATTGAATATATTTTGTATTAAGGTCAGAGAACTAGATAGTGAGAAGAAATACCTTGGCCATCACCGGAGATGGCTGGGGGTGTTGTTTTGGTTAAGATATATTTAAGGTGTCTCTCCACTGATCATTGAAATCTTAGAAGCATTTCCTATGTTATCTTTGGAAACAGCCATCATGGAGAATTTTGCTGGGTTTCCAAAATATGTGATTTGTTTTAATAGCCTTCTCAGGGCTGCCATGCGTGTTTGTGTAGATCGTGCCCTGAAGAAGGGATCTGGCTCAGGGGGTTTGGGGAGCAGAAGCTTGCTCCCCAGAAGCACAAGGGTTACATTCTAATTCGCAGTAACGTTATCTTAGAGGCCAGTGCTCCTGACTGCAGCAGCCGAGACCCATTTCCTGGGGCTTCTGATCTTCACACTGATTCTAAATCAGACTTCTGGTAGTGAAGGGGAACCATTATTGGACAATCTGAACTAAATTCAAAGAAGCATCTTGGCTGCTATTTGACATGTAACTGTGACATAGTACTAGTGCAGACATGTCACTGGGTAATGACTGTGCCAAGTGGTTTTCTGTATGATTATCTTATATCATGTTTGATAATATTACACACTATGAAAATTAAACTTGCTATCCTTAGTGCTAAAATGAGTAAAGACTAATCAGAATGCCAGCAGGTACGATATCTCTGAATGAAAATTCCACATTCAAACAGCTGTTTGGATTCTTTTTGTACATGGTCTGCATAGTTAGTAAGATAAATATGAATAGAATTTTCATACTGACATTTAATTAAAATGAAATTACCTATCATTGTTACCCACTACGTAGAAGCTATTATTTATGTTGATATTATTCTAATACCATATTAGGCTGAGATTGAATTTGTATCAGTGGTTTTAATGAATTAAATTATTTCTGATGATTCTGTTTTTTCAAAAGCCAAGGAGTAAAAGATACTGCATTGCACAT
>NW_011888893.1:1355905-1359506 GCF_000151845.1 Pteropus vampyrus
TAAAATCTTTCTGGTAGAAATATTTAAGTTTTAGTTCTAAGAAAACAGCACTCAGTACAGTCAAACAGGAAGAAATGTCAGTGGTTTTCACCATCCTAGACTTTCTAAGTTAACCAAATCAACTCACTGTGATTTTTCAACCCCCCCTCCCCACTTTAGGACAGATAGTATTATACAGACAACAAAGCAATAACATGGCATAAGGTTTTAGCTCTACTAAATATGATTACGAATGTTAAGAAGAGACTTGTTTTTCCCCTTAAGAATCATGCGTGTCTTTTTTATTGGACTAACGGAGGGAAAGCAGATTTCTCTGATTCAAATCCATACTCAAGTTCGGGTTTGTACAGTTTAGTTTAACTTAAAAACAAGTGACCATTTCCTTTCTACACAGCAAATAACCAACAAAGCAAATATTATTTACTTAATTTTTAGTGGAGAAGAAATCAACTGGTTCCAAATCATGGATTCCAAGGATGGCTTCTTATGACAAATCAATATTATTTATTAAAAAATACTACAGTTTTTAGGAAGAGAAGTAGAACATACAAGTAATATCAAGTATCCATTCATTAGTATCCCTAGATGGTATATGCCAACTACGGATAAAAGAGGAAAGAATAAAAATTATATAAACAGCTACTCTAGTCATTTGATTTAAAGCTGGTTGGTATGTTCTGTTTTAAGCCATAAGGATTTTTAACAAGAAGAGAGATGATCATTTCCCCACCATTCAACATATCCTGAGTTTATCTGCAAGAGACTAAGCGACGCATAAACTGCCGGCACTTTAAAACCACCTTAACTGCCATCTTAAAATTTGAGATAAATCAAAAGGAGCTGTGATAGGATTCTTTTTCCTTTTAACCTCCATGACCTTGAGCAACTTCCTGAAATTTCTGACATTAATTTGCTGCAAAGGAAATATATGGTAAGATCATTTTAAACGTTAGAAATTTGTGTTGACAGGTGAGGGTTAGTCGATAAGTAGACTTGGATTTTTAGGATCTCGGAATAACCAGTAACATGCGTTTTTGTTAATACAGCATCCTTTTACCATTAGACTCCAGTGAATTGGGAATTTTCGACTTGTGTTTATTTACATTTTGTTGATGCATTTGTGTTTTAATTAGTATGCTACAGTACAAGAATGCGACTTTATGCTATCAATTATGAGTAGCCTTAGGTTAATTGCTATATTTAATTTCCTAGCACAGCTACAGCTTCTTGTGACTTAGAACTGTCGTAGAATGCAATAATTCTAGTAACAAAAGGAAATAGATTGAAACAGACCAGACAGAAATGTGTCTGTTCTCTCTTTTTATAAAGATCAAACAAAAAAAGTGCTTATATCTTGAAACATTGCTGCCCATTTGAAATAATAAACAGCCTGTAAATTAAGACATAACTGCTAATTTTTCTTAGTTCTTTCAAATAAATCAAGCAAACTATAGTCAGAAGTTATATGATCGTTTGTCTCGTGATTTAATTTCCAGCAATCATTTTAATCTTGTAGATCATTTTAAGTTAAAGAGGCCATCTGCCTTCCTTATTAATTTGTGTTTATCATATAATCTGTAGTTGTAGATAATGATGTGATTTTTAAAGCAGCTTCTTTCAATATACCTTGATACTTCAGAACATTTTTATTAACTTTTTTTTTTAATCTTCAAGTTAAAGAGATAAAGTCCACTGCTTCACTTTCTTGTCAGTTATAGAAACTAAAGTAGAGAAGAAAGGCTGAATGGCTGAGTCAAGGTTAGATTATGTATCTCGTTAGAGCCTTTTATACAGAGGCTGAGCCCTGTACCCTTCCACTGACATTTCATTCTTGGGGATCCTGATGAGCTAAGCAAAGAGGAGGCAAGAGTGATATTGGTTATTTAGAGACTCAAACCAGAATATAGTGCTGGGAATTAGAAACACCAAAGAGAGGAAAAATTGAGTATAAAAAAAAATCCTGTTCTAAATCCATCTACAATGAGAGAGAACAGTTTTCATAGCTGTGTTTGGCTATGAGAAGTTGCTAGACTCACTGTGGAATATACTGAATAATCTGTGAATTATGTAGACTTAAGGGGTAAACAGGTTGTGTATATTTGAAACCGTTTCCTGCATCACAGAAATTATAAATGGATTCAGGAAAACGTTCATCAGAAAAACCTCTCGCTCCTACCACTGTGTGGCTCCCCTGAGCTTCCCTACTCTCGCCAAGAACTTGAATTCGGTTTCAGCAACATGGCACTGCTGTTCTTGTCCTGGTGCCCTAGTCACCCAACCGAGAGGAAGGGCTTCAGAGGAGGGACACCGAATCCAGTGCCCTCTGGGCCTCGTTCAAACTGGGATGCTTCCTGCCCCCTTCCCTTCCTCCCTCCTTCCTTCCCTTCCTCCTTCCCTCCCTTCCTTCCCTCCTTTTTGCTTCCTTCCTTCCTTCCTTCCTTCCTTCCTTCCTTCCTTCCTTCCTTCCTTCCTTCCTTTCTTTCTTTCTTTCTTTCTTCCTATACATGTTTACAAACCAGTCAAACTGTAATCTCTTAATTAGATGGGAAATTTTATTGTTTACTACTTTATATTGTGGATGATACCAGACTTTCCTATCTTGTAGAATGGGGAAGACTGATAAACCTCTGTATTTTCTTAATCTCCTTTCATATCATCATATAAATTTAAATACTTGATTGTCATAATGTTTGAGTTTCCTTTCAATGTAAGATTCTTTATAAGTGCAGTACATTGAAATTAGAAATCCAGTGAGAGTTTCTTCAAACATTTAAAGGTAGAACCACCATATGATCCAGCAATTCTCCTTCTGGATTTAGCCAAAGAAAACAAAAACACTAATTCAAAAGGATATATGCATCCCTGTGTTTATTGCAGCGTTATTTACAATAGCCAAGATATTGGAACAACCTAAAAGTCTTATCAACAGATGAGTGGATAAAGAAAATGTGGTATAAATATACAATGGAATGTTTTTTAGCCTTGAGAAATAAGGAAATCCTGCCATTTGAGACAACATGGATGGTCCTCGAAGGCATTATGCTAAATGAAATAGGTCAGACAGAGAATGACAAATACCATAGGATTCCACTTACATATGGCCTCTACAACAAACAAACAGAATCAAAAAGCAAGCCCACGGATACAGGAAACAGTTTGTATTCTGGTGATTGACAGGGTAGAAGGTGGGCAAAATGGGTGAAGGAAGGCAAAAGGTACAGACGTTCAGTCGTAAATAAGTCACGGGGGTATAATACGTAGCCGTGATAACTAATAATACCATCTCACATGTTCAAAAGTAGCTAAGAGAGTAGATCTAAAAACTTATCACACACACACAAAGAAATTAGCAGCTAACTTTGAAAGAGTCATTAATAAAATGTATAGTTATTCAGACAACAAACAAAAAAGTAATCATATATTCTAAGCTCTAACTTCCAAAGAAGTATAAATTCAATATATTTGCCTGCCTGTTTGTTCATTTTTCTGAGAATCCTTATATAATCAGACAATGATGCCATGTCTAAGAGGAGAGACTGCTCTGCATGTATTCCTTTCCTTGTACCTGAGGGTGTTTTTATTCTTTATTCTATTTTATTCT
>NW_011888893.1:1359686-1362297 GCF_000151845.1 Pteropus vampyrus
TTATTTTATTTTATTTTATTTTATTTTATGTTTTATTTTATTTTATTTTATTTTATTTTATTTTATTTTGTTTTGTTTTATTTTTATTTTATTTTCTGGTACTCCTTATGAATAGTTCTTTCATTGGTGGCAGTTTACTCTGGTAAACAGGCACTCATCTCATGATCTGGAACGTTCTGTTTCCGTGGTCCTCCACCCCTGTTTTCTAAAGTAGGAGGTTGCTAACTTTCTCCATTTTCCATAACCAGCTTGAAACTAAGCTGCTCTGTCCTAAATGGTTCTTTTGTGTCAAACCAAAACATGCCATGCACTTGCGGACGCGGCCATACTGGCAGACAGAATTTCCAAAATTTCACCCTCACATTGCACATGTCAGCTTTACTTGAAGATGGGCATACACTGAACTTGTTCAAAACAATGTCACGTTGGCTCTTGAGGTATTTTTGTATGTGAGAAAGAGGAATTTAACATTTTTCATTAGAGTACTGGTTGTAAAATGAAGATCGTCATGAGTGTGAAATTTTAGCACGATGGATCTCGGTTTTACATATTTAGATCTATTTTAATTACATTTTTCATATTAAAAACAAGATATTAAATATTCAGAAGTCTAAAATGTCAAAAACATGAGCATGAGCTCTCATCTTAAAAAATATTCTGTTATAGATGATCTTATTTCCATACTGATAATAATGTCATTCTGGTTCACTGTCAACATATTATGCAGGTAAAATAAGAGGAAACATAGCAATTTAAATTTTTAAAAAATTATGATATAGATTTCCGAAAATCAGTATCCATGTGCTATAACTTTTTTTCTATGAAATCAAAACAAATATTTCTTGGTTTTTAGAACAATCTTACAACTTATTTTACTAACTGCTCTCCATAATTATTAATATTCTGTTTGGAATAGAGACATTTACGTAAACTCGGGCACTCAGGAAAGAATGAACTGGTCTCATTTCAAGAAAGATGCGAGAAAGCATCTACAACTGCAATTTACAGAATTACCTCAACTGGAGTAATGGTGGAGCAGGGGTGGGTAGTGTCTAAAATTTTTAAAACACATTTCAGAATAGCTGAATCCATGTATATACCTTATTTTAGAAAATACGTTTGACAATATATTTTATACTATTTGTTCTGTTCTTACATATAATACATATCCCTGATTTAAAAGTTTAAGTTATAAAAAAGTATCACTGTAACAATTTAACTGTTAGTTCACTAATTTAGCAAACACTTTTGGAACACTTACTCTGGACACTGTCGTATGTGCAGATACTAATTTTGAACCTGAGAACAGCCCAGGAGATGGATACTACTCTTATTCCATTATACAGATGAGGAAACTAAGTCATAGGCCTAACACATGGTGAGGCTGGTTCTAGAAGCCTCGCTCTCAAAGGCCTCGCTCTTCTAGGTCAGATAAATTTGACCGTTTTAGGCTTTTAATGTCTTTCTGAGACTTAAACGATGGTGATTCTTTTATTTTTCGGCTCACAGCAATGAAAATACTTATAAAAAGATTTCTCACAGTTACACACTGATATAGGAATTTCAGTTGTCACGTCATCAAATCATGTCGGCTGTTGTGTTCATTTAAAAGTTAAAATTTAGCAATGCCTTCATCTGTGGTCCAGGTAACACTTTCCCATACATAAATCTAGAGAGATTTTAAGAGTTTTGGATGTGGATTAGATAAAGGAAAGTTAGAACATAGCCCTCAGGATCTCAACTAACTTCTTTAGCAAAACTTGTTAAAAGAATACAACTCATGAATTTGGACTGACATTGTTTTTCTTTGTTACACTTTTTGAAGCCAGATTTGACATACGTGTGTATATTTAGGACTCAAATTCCTTCTAACATGAATTGATTATTCCGCTTGATATCTATTAACATGAAATAACTTGAGTGGGCCCTGAACCCGGTTTTATTTATTTTCGCATGTGTTAACGATTTTTTTGTGCAGCTCACATACTTTAGCTGGAGGGCAGAACAGCAAGTGTCTGGGCCGTGTTTGCATTTTCATAGTCTTGTTTTCATCATCTGCATACATCGGCCACCCATGAGCATCTCCTTTGAATGATACTGCAATTCTTGAAGGGAGGAAGAGGCACGTCCTTTCCTTTGATTTCATACAGTGGAACTTTCCATTTCTTCTGTACTTTATAAGTAAGCACAATAATATAATTCCTCCTCATAATTTTAGCACATGAATGATTGTAACTCCATTAATGGCTTTATGGAAAAGTAGAGATCTAAAGTAATATTTTCTCTCTGACTGCAGCAGAAAAAGTTTTTAGTATAAGCTGTTTAAAATATTGGTGAGGGTTATATAATATTCCTAAATGGCCGTTGCTGGAATAATAAATCACTGTATATTCAATGGTGACTTCTTTCTGGTGGATAGCCTGGGCTTTTCAGATACTGTATCTCTGCAGTTACAGCTTTTGTTTTGGGTTTGGGTGGTTCTCTGGAGTGGCTGTGATTTTTCAGATAAAGATGTTATTGCAAAGAGATGATACCTGCAGTGGAACAGGTACCAACGGCTCATTCTCTTTAAAGAGAAGAACATATTATGTGAATTCAGTGTTACATTCAG
>NW_011888893.1:1362761-1366918 GCF_000151845.1 Pteropus vampyrus
AGGCTACCGACTCAGCTTTGTGAGTCCCACCCAACGGGCTCTTGGAATGAGATTGTGGCAATAACAGTGAATGCAGCAGCCTGAAAAACAGAAGATGGAACGTGGCAGGCAGACCGAATCTCTTTATGGCCTTGCCCCAGAATGAAGTTACACAGCTCCAAGCAAAAAAAGTAACCATGACACCTGGGAGTGATGGACAGACAAGAAGAGATGCTCTTTTAGGCACGGCTAACGTACAACGATACTCTCCAATCTTCGGATGCTTAAAGCGGTAAGAAGGGAAGTATTATTCATCTACGGTCATAAAAGCAAGGCTTAAAAATATGTAGACTGGGGAGGAGCATCCATGTGAAATTACTGGGTTCATTTTTTCCCTGTATTCTTTGAACTTCTCCTATAGTGGAGATTCTTCTATCTGTAATCTAAGATTTTTCCGATTTTAAAAGTACCATTTAAATATACCAAAACACCCGGAAAAAAAAATAATTCCATTGCTTTAGCACAGTTTCTATAAACCTTCAAGTGCGACCTGCTGTCCAGGCCACATGGGAAAACTCATAGGGAGGTTGGGGATATAAAGAGAAAAGGATCTGGAAGCAAAAAAGAAGACATTCGATAACCTTTGCTTCTCTTTTCTGCCTAAGGCCAGTACCGGTGGTTACAAACCAAGTGACATCCACGTTACAACACATCATAGAGCTTGTCACTGATAGCTCCCTTAAATATTCATGTGTTTTGGCCGCTAGGTTGTATTTCTTTCCTATGTCCCGGCACACAGATGGTGCTCCTAAGTCAGCACCTAGCTTTCGATTTGAGTAGACTCAGCAGCTGGGCCAGTGATTGGACTGTCATATAAATGACATGACTCGCTCCACAGTAAAGCAGTTTCCTTGCCAGGTCTTACTACCAAATGGTTAACGCCGGTGTGTGAATTTTGGTAGGACCTCGACTGGCCTGTAAAAAATGTGCATGATACCTAAGAGCATTTATGATTTTCGGAAACATAATGTGCCATTGGAAACAAATAGTGGTTATTCAAATGTTCAGGAACGTTTTTTCTCCAGTCTTGGGCATTGTTGTTTGTATTCTGGAATGATCTCATCCGTGGGTGCAGTCTCAGAATGAAATAAAGTCCAATTTGGGAAATCTGTTGGGTCCTCCTTTATTTCCAAGGGCATTTTTATTTTTTTCTGGGAATGAACTGAGACTCTTGTATTCTTCCGTTTTACTCCCAGTGACTATGACAGGAGCTGACACTCAGTAGGCCTTTACTCAGTGTTTGTTGAATGACTAGATGAAGCACAATGGAGAGAGAAAACGGGACATAAACATGAACACAGAGGCGGTACTAATGATACTGTAGCTACAAGTTTAGAATTTGCAAAATAGAAAAATCTGGTTTCGATGGATGGTTTACCATACAATACACAGAATAAGATATAAATTGGAAATTAGAGCATGTGAATTTACTCTTATTGTAGTGTGTGTGTGTGTGTGTGTGTGTGTGTGTGTGTGTGTATGTGTGAATGTGTGAGTGTGAGAGAGAGAGAGAGAAAGTTGAAAACAGTAGTGGAAATGAGTAATTTTAGTGTTTCTTGCAAATTGTTTTCCTGGCCTTTCTAATGTTCCATAGAACATGGCATTGTCAGGATGTTTGGACATTTACAGCTAAAAGAATCTTATATCCTACCTAATTAAACTTTTTGTTTCACATATGTTTACGGAGACTTTGAGGAAAAACCCTATGTATGACCTAAAGTTCCTTAGAAGAAACACTATGTAAGAAGTTTTTTTTTGTTTTTTTGTTTTTTAAGTGGGAAATATATGGAATAAGTATCATCAGTTTAAGCAAAGTATGCCACAGCCAACTTGCCTGCTTTAAGGAATCATGAAATGTGTAAACGCCTGTGTTGAGATTTTTATCTTTTCACTAATTATGCTTGGTCTAATGGTTCTTTGTCAAACGACTGGCTTGCACTTGAAATTGTACTTATAGGGGCTAAAAGAGAGTAAAATGTTTTGATCTCTGGCTCTTGGTGTTACACGATATATTTAGCATCGAGATCCAAAGAATCAAAATTATGTTGACCCCAGAGAGGCTGCCGTAGTGATTTTGGTAGGATACCAAGGCAACAGATGACCAAATTAGCTGCTACGTATGCATGCAAATTACAGAATCAAAGCAAAAAATAAAAAATTGTGTCTAGTACCTTTCTGCTGAGTATCCTTGTATCCATAATAACATAATAGATCCATAAATAATCGATCCATAATATCTATAATATAAATCCATGGGAGATTCATAAAAACATTGTCCAGGATGAGAGATATTGCTCCTTCAAGGAGAAGCTGTAGGCCAAGCATATCCCTAGGACAGCATTAAAGTCGACTTTTATTAAAGATAAGCCTGAAGGAATAGCTTTTACCCGTTTTGAATTTAAAAGCTTCCGAGGACAACTGAAATCCTGAAAATGCCGAATCCCTGCACTTTAACACATGCATCATTTATCGAAATTGTTTCACTCCCTGTGGTATTCGACCTTATGAAGTTAATGAAGTTTATCTGCTATGATGCACACGCATTTCTATCATGCTTCTTTTTGTTCCAGTTTTTTATTTCTTACCCTATTTCCTAAAGAAATTCCTCTTACAAGGACTGTGCTTTCGTAAACTAATTCTCAGAAGAGTTAAAGTGACTTCATAATTCTCAGAAGAGTTAAAGTGACTTGCCATTCCAGGGGATGCTCTCTCTATGTAGTGGGAATATGACTTAGGTGGCAGGGGGATCATCCAGCAACTTCCAGAATTATGTTCCTACCGTCTCTCAGCGGGGATTCTTTGTTTAAGGCTAAACCATTCATTATTTTATTTTTAATTGGTTTGTTTTTTCCTATAAATACATATTCCCTTTTTGTATGATTCCTTGAACTTCTGAAATAGTGTTTTTCCTTTGTCTTTCCCCAAATTACCTCATTTCTGTAGGAAAGGGCACAAAAATATTTGGAAAGGTAGTCACAGTTATGCGATACAGTTATGCGATAATATAAGAATATTTAACCAAACAAAAAAGAAAGAAAATCTGGAAAATAACTAGAGGCTCACAGCAACTTTAGCATAGCAAAACAAAAATCAAAATCTATGGACTGTTATTAAGTGAAACAAAATAATACAACTGGCGACATACTTGTCATTTATATTTGCAAAACACTAATTCTAAGAAAATTAGGAAAAATTTGAAGAGTTTAATTTACATTAAAATGTAGGTATCCTAAGTGTAAGATATTAAGAAGTAGTCAAAATGATCATATTTCTGTCTTTGTGAATCTAAGGCAAATATATTTAACTTACATCATCCCCTAGTTTGTTTGTGTGTACGGGTTTGTTCCTAAAATGTCAGACCTGCATGCTGTACTAAATAGAGTCTTTCCTTCTTCCTATTTTATGTAGATTCTTAAGCCCTCTATATAATTACTATTTAGAATTCCAGTCAAGAGAGCAAGAGGGGACACACACACACACACACACACACACACGCACGCACGCGCGCCCACACACACGCATGGACACACAGAGATTAAATGTGAATATGAAGTGAGCATAAGATAGGACTAATACATAATAGACGTTTAATAAATCAGTTTATTTCCTTATTTCCATCTTCCTTCCTTCCTTTCGATTTCCCTTGCCTGACATGTCTTCAGTAAAAATCTCTGAAGTTGATACGGGGTCAGTGAGACAGACCATATAGGCATAGCTCAGGTAACAGCAATTAGCTTACAGTTTACATACAACTTGATGTAGAAACATTGGACATTCATTAAGATTTGTCTGCTTATTCATCTGTCCACAAACTGAGCCTCCTTTACCAACTTCCAGAAGAATTGCTCAGACTAGAACATCTTGACACTCTTTTCTGTGTTTACGTCGATAACCTCTGGAGATTATATTTTGGCTACATAGTATTAGGATCTAAGTTAAGGATTCTGTCTATAATTATATGTAATTATTAAGTGCTCAACTCAATGCTCAGACATGGCATATTCAACAAATATGCTCACTGTTCTCTCTCAAAATCCTGGTTTTACTAATGATCACACTACACACATGAAACTTATAATGAAGAGGGGAAAACAGGTATATGTATTGAGGCCAGAGGA
>NW_011888893.1:1369381-1371618 GCF_000151845.1 Pteropus vampyrus
TTTTTTTTTGTTTATTTTTTATTACACTGCAGTATTATGTATCCGTCAGAACTTCTCCTTCTTGATTCGACAGATACTTTCTTATCACCGGTGATATGGCAAGTACTGTTCTAGATGCTGGGAATATTTCAAAGTTCCCATATTGTGCGTGTGGCAAGGGTGGGGAGTAGTGGAATATGTGGCTATAAAACAAACTCATCGAGATTATAATAAAATAAGTATTAAAGATAACAAAAAAGGTGTCAGGTGGGGATAAGTGGTATGGAGAAAAATATAGTATGACTCAAGGACAGAGAGTAATGGGGAGGATGGGATTTTATACAGAATGCTCAAGGAAAGTTTGTCTGATTTAAAAAAAACAAAAAACAAAAAAACTCAAAAAACCTTAATGAAATGAGGAACAAGCCATACCTGAATCTAGTCACTGAACTTTCCAGTCTAAGGGAGCATTGTGACCCTGAATGTGCGTGGCTGTTGGAAGGAAAGAAAGTAAAGATAATGGGGTGGTTGGGTTAGTACCTGGGTTAGAGGTAGTTGAACAAGTAAGGAAAAATGTTAAATGCAGCTTCAACTTTCTGATACACCAGTCGGCATGTACTGTGGTATGCTGTGTCCAGTATGGGATCCACATTCTTTTCACTTAGCCCAAATTTAATTGTGCTGTAGTTTCTGGAGAAAAGTTGTGTCATGATTTAGCAATTCCAACGTCTAATATGTGATCGGACTCTCTATGAGATATCGATAATCAAGTGTTCCTCAGTAGCCAAGTAGCAAATGACTCATTTTGACTTAACAAGTTGGTTGGTTCCATTTATCCAACAGTATGATTTCTAGCTGCTTCAGGCACTGAGAATAGAGGTTCAAGCTCAGGGTCAGCAGAAATGGTCTTTGAACGTCAGAGGGAAAAGAACATTTAAAAATATATTTATTATCTGCTCCCTGCCCACCCCCCAGGAAAAAGATTATAAATCCTAAACTCAATTTTTCCCCTTGGAGGAGGAAAGGAGACATCATAGCTCCCAAATTAGTATCTGTTGATCACTAGTTAAATAAGCTTAAATCATCCTAGTCATTCACAATTTCTTTATGGCATTCTACTTATCTAGTGTGCTGTACCAACATCCCCCCCGCCCCCAATTCAGTGTCTTAGAATTTTAATTTGCTCATGATTTTGTGCGTCAGAAGTGCAAAAAGGGCTGAGAGGGGCTATTCACCCCGATCGCGCGGCATCTGCCGGGGTGGGCAGGGCTGGGGGACCTGCTCCCCCATTGAGGGCTTCATCACTCAGGTCTGGGGTCCCACTGCTCCTTGGCCTCCTTGTCCCTCTGTGTGGCATCTCATACTCCAAGAGACTTCCATGCAGTTTGGGTTTCTTGTGGGATGCTGGTCATAATTCCTCTGTGGAGGCCAGACCTCCAAGGAAGGTACAGGCCCTCCGATGTCCTAGGTCACTTCTGCCACATTCTGTTGGTAAAGAAAGTTTCGGGAAACAGGAATGAGACTCTAGCTGCCCAGGGAGGGAGTAGCAAATGGTTTGCAGTAACTGTGAATTTGTCGCACAGACAATGCAGAATTTAGCGATGACAATATTGAAGAGTGTGGCAGTGATATACATGAGGATGTCTTTAATCTTTATGAAAAAATGTAAAGTATATTCAAAAAATGTTGTTTACTAAATCAGGAAACAAGTTATCACATATTTAAAAGAGATTTTCATTGACAAAATTCAAATTTTTTTTTATTTCTCATTTATCGCTTACTATAGCTGTATATGTAGAAATATACACATCTGTCTGTCTGTCTGTCTGTCTATACATATAGCTATGTATACATATATCTATGTAAGTAGATATATAGATATCCCACTGATAAAGTGATATGGTATTTAATTTCTAAAATTGTAGTAATATTTGTATTACTAAAGGCCCACAGTGACCCGAACTGTTCAATCTTAGAATCAAATGTATATTTTTATCTTGGGATTATTTAATTTATTTTAGAACTATTTACTCAAAAAGTAAATAGAGAGGGCAAATGATCATAAAATTCTTATGTGTTCATACTGCTGATATCTGTTGAAAAACAAAATTGAAAACATCAGGAAATCGATTGCCTAAAGGAAATTTTGAATTAATTATAACGTCTTAAATATTTTGTGAGGAGTAATGAACCTGAAAATGTGTACGCTTTATTGTAATGACTTTGAACCAACTGCTTTTTTCATTTAAGAATTTTTT
>NW_011888893.1:1371668-1373827 GCF_000151845.1 Pteropus vampyrus
TCTGTCTGTCTGTCTATACATATAGCTATGTATACATATATCTATGTAAGTAGATATATAGATATCCCACTGATAAAGTGATATGGTATTTAATTTCTAAAATTGTAGTAATATTTGTATTACTAAAGGCCCACAGTGACCCGAACTGTTCAATCTTAGAATCAAATGTATATTTTTATCTTGGGATTATTTAATTTATTTTAGAACTATTTACTCAAAAAGTAAATAGAGAGGGCAAATGATCATAAAATTCTTATGTGTTCATACTGCTGATATCTGTTGAAAAACAAAATTGAAAACATCAGGAAATCGATTGCCTAAAGGAAATTTTGAATTAATTATAACGTCTTAAATATTTTGTGAGGAGTAATGAACCTGAAAATGTGTACGCTTTATTGTAATGACTTTGAACCAACTGCTTTTTTCATTTAAGAATTTTTTTATTTACTCTGTCAGAAGTCAGCAGTTACCCTTCAAAATATGTCATATGTTCCATTATCTCCCAGTGTGAATTATCAAGAGATCTCAGAGAAACTTTCAAATGGAAAGCTGCATTTCTGAAAGTCAAAGAGAATCGTGAATATAGGCTTTTCTTATTTATTAACAGTCACCACTTGATAATTATTCACTAACATGTTTCATTTGTGAAGCACACAATAAATATCGCTAAACAAGAAAATAATTATTGTTCACCTTTTTTGGATACTGGATCCCTGTTTGATTTGTTGCTGTGAAACACATCCCTCGCCCAGGAAGTGTCATTTGTATGAGCACCCAAATATACGGTGAGGGATAGCTGAAGAATGAACTGGAGGCTCCCAGAGTAATGAGGGAAGTTCATTTTTTCATTTAAAGGAATAGATTATGTCAACCCGAAACCTCTTTAGAGTCAGGAGGATGTGGCTATCCTTTCAGCGTCGTAGGATGATCAGGATGATGGTGATGGCTTACTTTTCATAGTCAAAGAATTATAACTGACCGAAACCAAAAGTAAAAATGCGCTGCTCAGAGTAGTTTGTTTCTATGAAAACATATCCAGTATCCGAGTGGAAACATATACCTCATCTCTCATGCCCTGAAAAACAAGTGTAAGGATTAAATATGTTATTTCTTAGAATATAATATGCATTTCATTTCTTACTGAGTACTGATTTCCCACAGTACACTTTCCTATATAAGGCGATGGAAAAAAATCCACTTTAAAGTTCAAATCGTATTTATTCAGACAATATATTGACGTTCCCAATATTCGTTTCAATTTGTTCAGCTGCTGCTAAAAAGTAAACTCCTAAACGTATCATGGCTCAAATACGATACAGAATTATTTCTTGCTCATTTATAAAGCTGGTCCTCCCAGTTGCTAACTCTTTTCAAAGCAATAATTCAAGGACCGTGTATCATTTCACTCAATGTCTATGCCGTCCTCAACAGTGAATTCTCAGATCACCGTATTTACCTTTTGTAGGCCTGGGACTGCTAAAAATTACAGAGAATCATGTCTGGAGAATTCTCATGGGCTAGTCCCGGAAGAAATGCACTTACTTAAAACTCAGTCACAGGGTCACATCTGACTGCCAAGTAGCCAGGAAAATGTAGTCCAGTTGTAGGTCTAGGGAGAAGATAAAATGAGTTTGAGGATAAGCTAGTTAGTTAGAAAGTCCGTCCTGTTTCAGACTCTGAGAGCAGCAAAGGGAAGCAGGTCAACGGGAGGCGTAGAGAAAGTCGGAGGTCCAGCCATTGGCTCTCTGAAGCCTCCGATCAGGCCCCGATCTTTAAAAATTATTTTTAAGAATCTCATAAACTAAGTCTAAACTAAAATCTGTAAAATAACTCCCTCTCTCGCTCTCTCTCTCTCTCTCATGGCATATGTGACCATTCGCAGTTTGAAATGTAAAAAGGCATGAATTGTGTGTGTAGTTTCTGTATCGTATGCATGAAACCCTGGAAGATAGTTCTGTTTCGTGCCTCACCTGAGAGATCCTCACCTCACCTGGCAGTGTCACGCTTCCCCTGACCCTCTCCGAGGCTAGGGAAGAGCGGCTCTCTTTGGGAGCAGTTTCACTTCAACTCTAAAGGACTCGACAAATGTTTTATGAATCGGCAGAATGGCATCCGCACGGGTGGCGGGCCTGCCCCTGCTCTCCCCGATTCTCTGTATC
>NW_011888893.1:1374777-1394191 GCF_000151845.1 Pteropus vampyrus
CATCACTTCGTAAGGTATATAAATGTCGAATAACTATGTTGTACACCTGAAACTCATATAGTATTGGATAACAACTATCCTTTAATAAATAAAAAAAGAATCTCTTACAGAGTTATTTATTTAGACTGGAAGTTTTATTTAGTATACATTTTTTCTGTTACTTAGAAATAAGATTTTTATGGATAAATCCAATAGCGTGAATGAGCCTACCTATATATAAAATACAATGCTTTGAATTCTTAAGAATCATTACAGTTGGTTAAAAATTTTTATCATCAAAAAACAGGAAAATCCTAAGAGTGTAATGATTATGCAGAAATGAAAAGAATCACAGAATCTAATTTTAAACGAGGGAATGTGGTTGGTTAGTGCAATAGAAATGGGAAATTTTGCCATTCCTTGTGGGAAAATCCCCTAGAGAGTGTTTTACAGGAAAATCATCACTTAAATTTAATTAGGTTGATCGCACCACAGCTCGTGGGGTTGGCGTGCACTTTGGCCCAGACAAGCAGCGTATACATCCCCCTGGCTTTAGTGATTGGTTAAGGAGCTGCCACGTGACCCAGTGCAAAACCAGCCCAAATTAACACCTGGTTTTGTTGGAAGCTGCAAGAAGGAAGTGCCACTTTTTTTTGCTATGCTTAAATATAGGAGGATGTGTAAGTAGAGCTATTGGCAGATACCTTAGGACAATATTAAAATTACAAATAAATCAAAGTGGAGGTGAACAGAGCCAAGAAACTCACATTCTCATTTCTGCCTGACAAATATTAGCCTTATGGGAAGGTCTCAGAGCTGGCCCTGTATGTGTTTTATGGATTCTGGGTAGGCCCATCTTTGCTAAAATAAGATTTAATTCAGTGCTTTAATGTTTTATTGATGATAACATAAAAGTGGTAACAAAAGAATATTTCTTCATTTTTACAAAAGGTAATTGAAGGTACTGACTAGAATTTTCCCAGAAAACCTGCCTGGATTTTAGTACCAAGAAGAAAGACCTCTTTAAAGATTATTTGTTGAGCTTATTTTTATCAGCACGAAAAGTATAATTCACTATATTTTCTCTTTTGCCTTGTTGCAGTTCGTAATGCTCAATGACTGAAATCAACTTAGCTCTTCCTTTTTAAACATTTCAAGATATGTCCCTGTTTTAGGTTTATTTTAACTGTCCTATGTTGTTGACATTATTATTCTAATTTTGATCAGTTTTTACAAAGGGATCAGCTTGTAAGTTATAGATGAAATATCACTCATTTGAATAATATTTAGAATGTAAAATATCATTAAGAAATTTTACAGGAAAATTGATACAGCATGTAGAAACGGTAGGTCTTAAATCTCAGTGGAGCTCAAATTAATATTTATTTTCATTATAGTTAAAAGATAAAGGTTGTAAGTGTCTTTGATGATTTTAAAGACTTGGAACAAGTTTTGATTAATCAGCACGAGTGAAGTGATCCGTGCACTATATCATTGTGTCGAATGTAAGGAAGTTATCGAAAGAGTCGAAGCAATTTCGTGTAGTAGCACTACAATTTCGGTATACAAATAAAACAGTTTTATCATAGGCAATATAATAACGCTCATATATTGCTAAAGAGAAAGGATGATGGCAATGAATTTAAAAGGTCGTAAAACAACTTGCAGAAAAGTGGTTTTAGTATTTCTGGTATTAATTTTGAAAAACATAAAAAACAGAAGCAACAAAACAGACTTGCTAAATTGTCTAAGTAGTACCTATTTTTAGGGAACCGTATAACGAACGATACTTCAGAATTTTAAAATTTTATGCTTATGCTTGATTGCATTTTGATCCTGAAAGCACCTTTTGTGGGAGGTATGGCAGGCATTATTATTGATTATTTAAATAAGTGGTTAAATTTTTTATTGTTTCTGTATTTTTTGAATAATTCCATATTTTCAGCAATAATTCTTGATGTCTGTAACACACTGAATTGTATTGATTCTAAAATATGTATACATTGTTTTTACTGGAACATTTACAAATTGCAAAACCTTAAAATCATGGTCATTCAGAGTCAAGCCATTACCTGTACATGTACAAACCTCAAAGCCCCAGCATTAAAACTTGCAAATGGGTGTCCCTGTAGAAGACCACTCTCCAGAGACGGTAGTGGAGTCCTTTTTATTTCCAGGAACCAGATGGTTGGAGACATACTTGAAGGTGGCAAATCAAATGCGTTTACCAACACGCCACAAGCTGAAGTCAGAAGTAGGCTAGCCCTCCATATTCGCCAAGTCAGATTTCAGATGCCAACATCAGTGGCTTTTCTTCCGAAATGCCACTCAACCAGTCCTCTTAATAGCCAGGGAATCTCACTGTTCGTAAAAGCAAAAACATCGAGAACTCTAAATCTAGACGCGATTTAGAAGTGTTCAGTGCCAATGTGAAGAAATTACAGAATGCGAATGATTTTGCTTACGTATTTTACGTAGGTATGTGATAAAATCTATCTATAATTAAGGGTAAATAAGCAATTTCAGTACATATAATATAAAGATTCTAGATGTTAGGAAGCACATAATTTAAGTGGCTCAGTGTTTCCCTTCTTAATGTCATATAAAATGAGATGGATCCACCGGAAGTCACCTCTTAGGTTTGAATACGACTCTGTTACATACTTAGTATCCTGACTTCTGGCTTGGAGTGTTTTGTTCCATTTATCCGTCTGTTGATTCTTGTGCTGGTACCACAGCATTTCAGTTATTTTATGCATATAGCACATGCTAATTTTTTAGCATTTTTTTAAAACATGGAAAACATAGGTATCTAATTGAAACAATCTGAAGTAAGTGAATTATCAGAAATTGTCAAAAGGCAATTTAGAATTTTTAAATTACCAATTTATATAGGAAATTGTGTATTTCTTTGGTTTCATCCCAGAACTATTGCTTAGTTTTGAAAGTTTAGGAGAAAGTAAAGGCCGTGTTTTAGATCAATGGTAGTTCTTGGTCGTATCTATATATAATTGATAAGTGCCTTGAAATAAGTGCCTTAAAATACTCGTTGAGATTCTGTGGGCTTTTAAAGAGGGAGAAATCTAAAGCAAAAGAAGTTATGATGTTTTTATAAAAGTGCAAGTAATTTTGTTGAAATTGTGGGCAGTATAAATAGTTTCTTATATTTTTCTGTGGTTTTCAGACCATCATTTTTGTGGATGTCTAATCATAAAAATAAAAAAAAACATAAATGAATAAATATAAGAGGAAAGGGAATGGAGAAGATTCTATAGCACAAAATTTGAAGAGCAATGTTTTTCTATTTAACTTTCAAACTCTAAAAACTATTTCTTTTGCAGTAATTTCTCACTATAGTACCTGAGTTCAGACGAGAATGTTTTCAGGTTACAGCGCCTTCATCAACATAGCCAAAAATCAATCATAGACTGGGCTCAAAATTGCCTTTACTGGAATACAAATGCCTATTTTATCTTTACCAAAGTAAATTGTTCCTACTCTGATAAATATGTGACATCCTAGGTGATCATTTAGAAAAGCAGAAGTAATTTATTTAAGAAAAAAAACATCGAAATAAAATTAATTCCTCATAATTGTCGTAAGCTGATACCTCAGACAAACCTGCTAATGCGGGCCGATGTCTGTTAATTCGTCCACATTGTTCAGTGTACTAGCATTTACTAAAATATTACTTTCAGCCTGCCAGTTAAACAACCGAATCCATTAGTTACATACCTTAAGAGTATTTAGAGAAAACATATAAAATTACCAGAAATGTGAGCAATTGCTAATAATATATTAAAAACATGAAAAAAGAGATGCAGGATTAGTATGTACGAACAGTGTAATGCAAGGTCCACGAACAGCTGCTTCTCCATTTTTATGGTGAATACTACTTATTAGAATGGATTTAATGTTAGCAAAGACTCTGAGCTCTTCAAGTGTAGACCGTCAGAAAAGGAAAACAAGCACTCTGAGTGGCTCGGTGGAGTTGTCCCTGATTGTTACAGACTCGATATGATATATGACCTAGACTGTGAGATATGGGGTTGGATTAATAAGTGCTTCATCAAGGTGTACCATGTCCCAGTAATGGTGTTCTCATTTTTAAGAGGGCGACACATTATTGTTCGTTTGTTGGTTTGTTTTCATTTTGCATGTGCTAATCAGTTTGTATTTTTCCTCCTGCCATGGGATGTGAGAGGCGAGATGCAGGAAGAAATCCAAAGGGGCAAAGGGGGCTGTTCGTAAGGCACATGTGGGTCCTTCTGGATTTGCTGTAGGAGGTTGGCTGAAAGCAGCTTACAGGACTGTCGGGAGTCTCTGTGACGCTGGCATTTCTTCCCAGTTTCAATGTTTCGTGAACAAAGGCCAAGACAGTTGCAGCTTTCCCACTATTTTTACAGCACAAACTGCTAAGTTAAAGAGAGAAAACACACACACACACATACACACTCACTCATGCTTACACCCACACACAACACGAGAAGTTAAAAATCGTGAAAGTCATACAGTTTGTTAACGACAGGGCCAGCGTGATGCCTTAGAACCAGTCATTGAGGAGGACGAGGTGCAACATGTAAAACACAGACCAGTTAGTTGCTGGTCCCGGACATGACTTATGGCTGAGCCTTATCTCGTTGGTGATATCATGCAGCACCCTGAATAATAAATGAATAAATACCTTGTTATCCAGCGCCTACTACGAGCCCTCCAATGGCCCGCCTCTGGAGAAATGGGTGAGAAAGACACAGTTCTCACAGGGGCGTTACAGGGAGCAGGGGAGAAATATTAATCCAAGAAGCAGATAAAAAGGGACAGACTCATGGACAAGACAAGAAAGACTACCTGCGTTCACCCAGAGTCCTGATAGCATGACCCCCAGTCTGTGCCGTGAGAGCAGAAAGGGCTTTTGCTTATTCGTTTCATTATATTTGTGGAGTCCCTTCTAGGCAAGGAGGAGGGACAGATGAAAGATGCCTCAGCACCAGCACGTGGGGGCAGAGGCTAAGATCCCTCTCTGGGCGGGAGGCCGTATTTGTTGAGCCATTACAGTGAGGACAGGAAGCCAGACGCTGTGAACAAAACCTGCCTTTATCACTTGACGTGCTTATTTCAGTCCTTTTGAATGCCGTACCAATAAATCATGGGCGGGAGGGGAAAAAAAGATTTCAGAGCTAGAAATGAAACAGGAACATGTCCAGACAGAGACCAGAGGCAAGGCAGAGAGCACCAGAGCTGATATTACCAACATAAATCGGATTCGCCACAGGTCCTAAACTTGCAGCTGGTAAAAAAATGCTAGAACCAAAGGTTGCCGAAATTGGAAGGGCTGGCAGAGGGCACCGCGTCAAGCTTTTGAATATTCTGTCATTCCTGTCCTGAGCCCTCTTGACTCCAGAATGTTTTTTCTAGATTGGCAATCCGGGATGTTTCAAACACACACACAGTAAGTTGCTTTCCTCCGTTCAATTTCCCAGTCAGCATCCGCTTTTCTTCTTTGTTTCGCGATAGACCGTCATATGCTCGCAATAGGAAATTCAAAGTCACTAAGTCTGCACCTGAAGCGCTCATCGGTAATGATAGAAATTTATTTATGATGTCGCGGGGGCAATAAAGAACACTCTGTGGTCTTTTAGAGGTGGGTCAGTGAACTAGGAGTGAGAGGAGCAGTGGTTACTGCCATCATAAACTTCTTAGCAGGGTGTAGTGTTATTTTTTCCACACTGGCTCTTAATTGATACGATGCGATAGATATATTGATTAGAGCACCATTTTCCATCACGGTCTTTGTCAAAATTAAAACCAGCTAGGATTCTATACATCCCTTCTAACGATCATTTGCTATTCCTTCCAATATAAATTAATTGGTTCAGAAGTTTTCTTCTGAAAACTTGAACTGCAGCCTTTTCTTATTTATGCTGTTAGTCATCATTGTATATATTAAAGTCACATATCTTTGGAATCATGGGTTTCTTTTTACTTACCTTTTCATATATTAAAATCATCTGCTTTTTATCTGCTGTCAGTAGGAATATTGATGGATTGGTCTTTATATATTGTCTCATTAGCAACAAACAAAGTAGAGTTTAAAGAACAGAAGTTTATTTTGAATGCCTTGTTTAAAATTCCTTGATTTTAAAAAATATGGATTTTTCAAATATAAAAAAAAATCGAATGATAGAATGAGTCTTTTAGGTATCCATTAGTTAGTTTCAAAAATAATCTCGAGTTCATTCCTCCTACTTTAATTTTGCCATTGTTTTACTAGAGAAAATTTAAAATTTGTAAAATTGAGATAACATTGTTTTAGTTTTCTATCACTATACAATAAATCGCCACAAATCCTGGCCCTTGATTAGGTCGGGCCCATTCAAGGTAATCTCCCTTTCGATTATTTCAAAGTCAATGCTGAGGGTTTCTAATTACATCTAAAAAAACCCCTTGACCTTTAACATATTCTATTTGCTAGAAATAAGGCACAGTTTCTTCCAGTGTGCTAGGCAAGACACGAGAAGCGGGGGTTACCCAGAGGTGTGGGTTCCGGGGCGTGGAGATCGTGGAGGCTGTCTCAGAATTTTGTCTACCACTCATGGGCTAACTTAGCAACAGCCTTTTCCCCCAAGTGGTTTCTCTCATTTCGAATTTCTTTATTTCTTGAACTGCATGCGACATAAAGAAAAAGAAAAGGAAAAGCTAATTGCAGACTTATTTATACGTGTATGAAAATTTTCCAGTATATGAAAGGAGAAATCAGGATTAAGAGATTTGAGTAAACAAAATAAGTTTATTGGAAAAGAACTTGGGACAAAATTTGATTTCAGAAGAACTGGTCCATGAAATAAAAAAACAATATGTATTTAAAGGAAATCATGTAAAATTATCAAGTTTACCAATTTTACATTAGTTGAAGAATTCGTTTTGTGGGTTTTTATGTTTGGTTTTTTTTTTTAATTTTTTTTTTTGGTCAATTTGTAACAAATTGTTAGCTTCATTCAGCCTCCAAAGTGTATCTTTTAGTTATTTATGAATTTTCTGTCTGCCTCTACTAACATATAAGGTCCATGAGACAAGGACTTTTATCTGTTTTTTTACTACTATATATCTATTAGACTCTAAATAAATATGTGCTGAATGAGTGAATAACAACTATTTGTTTTTGTGATTATATGAAGAATATGCAGTCTTCTGTTTATGAAAATGCTGACATCACACTACCTTAAAAAATCTTTCTGCCAACATATGTTTCTTTTCATTGTAATAAGCCACACACAGAAACTTAGCATCAACTTTCTTCTAGAAAAGGAGTTCCCAGCCAGTTAGGAACAGGGCCGCACAGCAGGAGGCGAGTGATAGGTGAGCAAGCGAAGCTTCATCTGTGTCTGCAGCCGCTCCCCAGCGCTGGCATCACCGCCTCAGCTCCACCTCAGATCATCAGGCATTAGATTCTCATAGGAACACCGGTCCCTGGTGCCACAAAGGTTGGGGACCTCTGCTCTAGAATATTTCTGTGAGTTGGTGTGTGTAAGAGTGAAAATTCATTAGTCAGTTTGACACATTTTGCACAGTTTTATAAACCAGGGACTAATTTTCAAGTATTCATTCCAGCATTGCTTAGTGCACTATTTCGCTGTGATAATTCTGGCAGTGACTGATGTACGCCGCAGACTTATTTGCTGTATTGAAAGTTTATATCAGATTTTTTTTAGCTGTGCCTTCCCACTGAGGAATTTTAAAACTTCTCTAACAACTGAGCATGGCAGTCGAACTACTTGGCAATCTGCATATCAATAGTAGTATATATACCCACATACCTAAAAAGAGTAGCAGCTGTACTGAGGTAAAAAAAATATTTGTAACTTCTTAGGTTATTATTATATAAACAATGTAATTATTATATTATTATTATGCCATATCATTAACAATAGTATTTTACCATTAATATGACACTAATTATAGTAATACAATAATATAATAACAGTAATAGTAAAATGATAGTAAAATGATAAAGTTATAATTATTGATATCTATGAATGAGAAAGTATATACCATAATAACAGTAATAGTAAAATGATAGTAAAATGATAAAGTTATAATTATTGATATCTATGAATGAGAAAGTATATACCAACAAAATTTATTTAAATTGATTTGCGATTTAAATTTATACTTTATTAATTGCAACACTCTCTGTACATATTGCTATTATAATCAGTAACATTTATTCACGTTAGTCAAGTCGTGCTAAGCCCTGTACATACACCGCCACTTTCAGTAGAGACTTGGGATTAGAAGTTTAAGAAGTAGCCCAAGGTAATGTGGCTGGTAATGGTGGATCCAGGAAAATGTACTCAGATAGATCTGTTCCAAATCCCTTGCTTCTAACCTTTCCGGAGAAAAGAGAGAGAGAGGCAGGTGTGGAGGAAGGAGGAACTGGGGTAGTTACCACCTAGTACCCTTTATGTCCCCAGTGCTATGACCCTAGCTAGACCAGGTGGGAATATTTGTGAAAAATACTCATTCTTCAGTTAGTCCTCGTGCTGGTTGAGGCATATTTACACACGAGGCAATAACCCTGCAGCCATACACAACCTGTGCTGAACATTGAGGCAACTACTCTTGCAGAGGAGTAGTTTGACCCGAGGAATCAGAAAACCTATCCTTGTCTCGTTTTCCCTACTTATTAGTTATGTGAACTTGAACAAGACACTTATTGGCTGTGAGCTTTAGATTGTACATCTAGAAATAACTATATTGTTGAGAGCTTGGTCTACTTTTCAGGGCTTCATAAGATTGAAATGAAACTGTACTTTGAAAATATCTTAATATAAGGCATTGTGATGATTAATATTGTTGTAGCTAGAGGCAGAGTTTATTCTCCAGTTCCTGTTAGTCTTTTCAGGAATCCTATGATATTCTTACATCGAGTGGGCAACCCGGTCTCTTTCTCTATAGATTTAATTTCAGATCATTAGGAAGGAGAAGGAAATTGAGCTCTGCCATGGGGCATAATTCTGATAAAATGGCAAGATTTCAGTGGGTAAGGAGGATAATATGAGGTGCATCATGGGCATAAAATTCGTATTTGGAGAGAGGATTCGTGAAATGGTGTAGCGATAGTTACAAGTCTGCATAGTTGACTACACGTGACAGTTTCGTTGACTATTCAAATGTACAGTAAAATGGGTCTCAGAGGACGCGTGATTTCTAACAATAAGCACAGTAAGAATATGCTTGGAGTCTTTAAATATTTTCGTTGTTCAAATTTCATACACATCAAAACAACTACACTTTGCCAACAGTTTGTCTTCTTTATCCATTCTTTAATATTTCTTTACTCTTGAAGAAGAAATCAGAATGTATTTTACATCATAAACGAGATGATGATTTAAATGCATCAAAGCTCGATTTAAGCAATAGCAAATACATAAAAATGTATTTTTGTTGAATAGATTTATGTCCAGTTAGCTGACCAGTGGGTGGTAATGGTGATTATGCCAGATAACTGAGGTACAGGTTACTTAGCAGCACAGGGTTCCAGTGACACAGGGCACCTTCTAGGCATTATTTCACCCAAGTCCGATAAGCCCCCATGGTGGCAGCACAGCATTATTTAACATCTAATCATATTCCTCATGGGTCTTGGTGACTTTTCAGAACTGTCTTTGGTCATGAGCAATTTGTGCCTGCATTGTGATAATAAATCTCCCACAATCTGTAAAACTCTTGCAGGTGATACTTAGAATGTCGGCAAGAAAAGAATGCAGAGGAGTTTTGCTCCCTGTTTAATCCCCATGTAAATAAAGTTAGATTTTACAATTGCATTAATTTACACAGTCCACAATACCTTTGTCAAACATCTTTTTGCTTTATATTTTGTGGTGGTTGTCTTACTCAAGCAGGTTTTCGATCCTGAGCGTGTTATCTGCCGGAGGGGTGACTGAGGAATAGAAACACGTGTCCATCAAACTAGTGCTTTTTCAACTTTTTTCATTCTCGCATTGGGTCCCTTGATTTCTGTTTTTGTTTTTGTTTGTTTGTTTGTTTATGAGCATTGCTTTCATCTTTGCACAATGCAGTGACAAGCGTTCATGAAATCTTACTCTTACAGCAGTCAGTGATTGGTCTCTTAACTGTATATTTAAAACAATAAAAACAAACCTCTCTAGCTAAAAGTCTCAACCGAGGAGACATATAAAAAGTATGCACGTAAACACACAGACATGACAGAGTTTTGCAAAATCAAACAATACCCCATTTCCTGGGCAGCTCTACCCATCGGCATCAGATGGGTCGTGTCTCAAAGTCTACACTGTTGTTTAAAGACCTTCGACAAGGTATTCAAGGGTTGCAACCCGAGTTTATAATTGTAACGATCTATGCAGATAGAATGCAGACGTCTAACCGGTAAGATACTGGTTACCAGCCCTTAGCCTGCTGCAGACAGAGCCCTGCAGGTGTGCTCAACTATGTAGCGTCCGTACTGTTCACTAATGAATAGCCTCCACGTTTCACCAGACAAAACTGGCCTCGAGGCATCTCCCTCTTTACTTAGGTTGCGAAGAGACGTTTCATTCCTAATCGCAGCTCCAGCTGTAGAAACATTCCGTCCCAGAAATGTTCACATGAAAATAAAAAGTAGAGGTCAGGGGGAACGGATGTAAAGCCCAACAGAACAAGGCGAACCAAAAAATGAAATACGCCTCTGAGAACCAAATGTTTTTGGTTCTAACCATGAATTTAGGAACTATGAATTAAGGATATGAAGGACTTAACTGTCTTATTTGTAGGTGTTTGGAGAACCTCAATAGGAACTGCTTTTAAAGCAGTAAGCTCTTGAAAGTCAATACATTTATTTAATTTAAATGTAAAAAATTCAATAATTAGTAAAATAGAAAATGATGCAAAATGGGTAAACATGCTTATTTATTTCCATCGCACAGTTAGAAGTTCTCTGTAGAGTTTGCACATGGGAGCAGAACCACTGTTTCATACAGAACATTGAGTCACACGGTGTTTCAGCCTCACTAGATCTTGGCAAGTCTCCTCCAACACACACATACACACTTTCTTTAAACATTTTGCTTTCAAGATTCCTTTATGCTCCTAAACATGACAACTTGGGAGTCCACTGTAAATGACATTTCTCCAGGTCACTGCTTACGGTTACAGCATCTGTCACATTTTCCCTCATCCCGTCAAGCACAGCTTCCCCTCTTTCAAAAAACAACATCCGACTGCAGTGATTGGAGGTCATTATAACATCTTGTTCAAGGTAAACCAAACAGAGTTCTTTCGAACACCACCTGAAGATCAGACGTTCAGGCGCAGTTTGGGAAAAAGAATCATATTGAAAGGTTACAGATCTGCGGAGCCTAATGAAAGAAAGATCAAAAGAAATCATTACAGTTAAATTATGAACATTGGGCAAAGATAGTATTAATATGTACAGCGTTTTGATAACAGCAGGCTAAAGATTGTTGAATAGAATTCATTATTCTGGAGAGTCATGAGTCTTAAAAGAGTGGCCTTTTTTTTTTTTTGATACTCCCCATCCCCCCAAAAAAGGCAGAATCTAATATATTGATTGATGCTTTAATTAATCAATAAACTCAGAGTAAACTGAACTTGAAGTGATTTTTAGGTTAAGAAACAGACGCTACAGATGAGTGAAAGGATGAGAAGGTTTATCATCTCCTCTTCCTGGGCTGTGGGGCTGGGGCTGATCTTTGATGATGTTTCCACAGGTGAGGGGAAAAGCAGGTGCTTTATCCACTCCCTAAGACGATGCCAACAGAGGCTGAGTCACTAAATCTCGTCTGGGAAGCAACTGCTATTTTCCTTTTGTTGAAGGTTGATCTCAATTAAAAGGAATATTTTATCATAGAAGGAAGCTGTGATCCTGCTTATTTTTATTCTATTACATACGGAATTCTAAAATCAAAGGAATGACCTCATAATTTAGAAAGAATAGGAATTTGCAGAAGTGCACATTGTAATTGCAGTATAAGGCACAGAAACACCACTAAGCGGTAGGTCGATCGTTTCATTTGGTCATTCTGGGCCATTGAGGGCAATCTCTCAAAGATTTCAAAGCTTTCTGGCCCATCTGCAAGGTGCAGATGTGAGGGCTGTGAGCAGATAGGCTGTATCCATTCCCGAGACCGCGGTCATCTGTGGGGATGAGCGTGGGCGTCTTGACCTCTGAGGCCCATCCGATTCCATCAGGCTGCAGTTCTGACTCTCAAATGGGTGGTAACCAGGGAGCATTCTAATGAGGAGACAAAATATTTTCCTTTATTACTTTAGAGCAAACTCATGTTCACAGACAGACGGTCATGACTCATCACAGGTGCTGTGCAGTTGAACGCTCATTCAGCGGTAGAGTTTTGTGTGCCTTTGGTAGGATTGCAGAAAAATAGTATCTTTGTGAACGGTCCAACATTTCTTCTACTAAAATTTTCTAAAACGATTGGAGGGTCTGATTAGTAACATGAAAGCACAGATTTTGTCATGTAAGTATCCCGGGTGAGCTCGTAGGAGGTGTGCTCTATGAATTGGCGTGTCGGTACACACGCACGCGTGTGAGCATTTGAAGTTGTGCCGCAGTAATATAAATTGTGATGACATCAAAAACCAATGTGGTGGCTTCAGTATTCTTCCCTTGTAATCCAGAGGAACTACTGCAGTCCAAGCACTCTCTCTGATTTACACATCTCTCCCGGATTCAAGGGTCCACATCATCTTTGAATAAAATGCAAAATTCTTAACACGAAATAAAAGGCACCTCAATACCAGCGTCCCCTCGATGTTCAGAGGCTGTATGTCCACCATTTCTCTTCCTGGCACAATCTGAGCTCCGGCCGTTCTGACCTACTTTCAAATGCCTGAATTCTCGATTTCCTTTCCAGGCCTAAGCCTTTCCAGTGCCTCTCCCTAGACAGAAATACCCCTTCCCTGCCTCCTCGCCAGCTAACTCCTTGTCTTCCTTCTGGTTTCAGCTGGGTAAATTTGACTTTCAGTGAAGGAGATTACGATCATTTCATAATATCCGTTCCACCTCTGACAACAAGGGAAGAGCCTAAGACTTTAATTAATTCATTCGTATTTATGGAGCACCTGCTCCTACTGTGTAAAAATTGCCACAGGGAACACAAATATGAGCAAGATGCAGGCCACTGTTTAAAGAAGATGCGTAGAATATACACGCAGAGTCATAACGCAGACTCACATATGACCACGAACTGATGAATCACTGTCCCACTTCACCGACTTGGGGAACAAGCCGAGCTATAAATTGAGGGTCACACAGATGATCCAGGTCCTATGAAGATTTAGAAAACAGGGTGACGACATTTTGTTGAATTTGGAAAAACAACTTATTCGGATGTTATGTTAAGAGTTTACAGACTCCATTGGCCCAGAGGACTTTCAGTTCTGCAAGGTACCTCTTAGCTTCTTCTGGGGTGACTGGCCGAGGACGAGGGTGGCATTCTGACACACCCCCAAATTCCAGTCAATCAGAGCAGCTCCACCTGATATTCTATGGCATTCAAAAGATCTGAAAGCCACGGTGTTTTCTACCGGAGTAATAGTACATCATGACATTGATATGTATTCTCAAGGTGATTTTCACTTTCGGGAAAATCGATGGATGACAGACACACTCTCATTTTACAGCTGTGCTTATTCCCCGATCATTGAGGCAAAACATTCCTAGAACACCCCTGGAAGAAAAAATAGCATCATAACTACAGCACTGTTTGAATATGTGTTATAGTACATAATTTAAGTTATTTTTACCTCCTATCTTCTGCTCCGTTTTGAGATAAACCAAGCACAGTTCTCTAGGATTCAGGAGTTCGCTGTAAGAGGTGAATAAACTTGCAGTATTCTACATTACCGGTCAGTGCCCCCAGGGAGGTGAATAACCAGCAGCACCCCGCTGTCCTAGGGGGCTGAATTTGCCACAGATGGTTCAGTCACTCTCTGGTAGAGAATAGATTAACTTCCATTGGTTCTCTACAGGGTGGGATCTATTTTCAAATGAGACATTAGATTATATCTGATCGGCAGGCTAAAACTTCCCCAATGTGTCATGCAGGAATCGTGATTAGACTATTAGAAACTATAAATGCCTGTAGAGAAAGCTTGAAATGCTAGTAAGAAAATATGAGGACATGGAATAGAATATTTAGAAAATTTAAAATATTTAAAAATTCGTGAAGATATTGAGAATGAGGTATTCAAAATTTATTATTAAGGTGAACCCTTCTACTATTATTATTATGTTTTTTTAACTTTTTAAAAATTAAGTTTATCGGGGCTACTATTATTATTTAGAAGTATCAACCTTTTGTGGCATTGTACAAACATGTTACAAAATAGTACATTAATCTTTTTATTCATTTATTTAAAAATATATAGAAATAAAGATACAGAAATGCAGAAGAATTTCACTCTAGCAACCTTTGCCAGTGGATTTTTAAAAAAAACATTTATTTTATTATTAGTTTCAAGTGTATGGTCCGTTGGTTAGACATTTCTATAGTTTATGAAATGATCCCCCGATGGCTCTTTCTCTCCTCTGGCTCTCCACCTAGTCATTTCATTAATGCCGACTCTCATTGCTTTATAAGAATCTTTCTTAGATGGGTCTTTTTAGAGTTTTACTTTAGATCAAGGTTAAACGAAACTGCTTTTTCTATATCTTCATTTGCTCGATTTTGCACAGTTTTGAGTGCCTACTAAGTGAGACACTGCACATTGAAGAGAAAGACCGTTCCTGCCTTCTTGAATTTTACATTCTAGCAGTCAAGACCATTCACTGTTAAATTGCGGTAAGAGCTATGAAGAAAACAAAAAAGGGTCAAGGTGAGAAATAATGGGTAGGACGAGTGGGGAGCACCCCCAGAAATGTAACCCTGGGACACTGTATAAGAAGAATAGGAAGATATGCTTACCTTAATCCTAAAAGGCGTGAAGGAACTGCCTGTGAAAAGCAGGGTGGGGTGGGGTTGACTGCGTGCACAAAAGACGTTTTCATGCCTGAGAAGCTAAAAAATAAAAAGACCCATGTGACTACAGGATAATAAACGAGAGAGGAGGGAGGAGTATGAATTGAGGTCGAAAAGCTGGTGTCAGATGACGCAGGGCCTTCTAAACTAACAAAAAGATGCTGAATTTTATTCTAAGTACAATTGAAGAAGGGTTTTAAGTAGGGGAGTGATCGTCTGGATAACTGTAAAAAGAGCAATGACGTTAAACCTTTATTTAGCACTTATTATGTGCCAGACACTTTTTAAAGGGACTAAACATTGATTAATACTTACAATAACTGTATGAAACAATTAAAACACAGAGAAGTTACATGATTTGCCCGAAGTAGTACAGCTAGAACTAGGATTTAAATGTGAGCAGTCATATGCCCCCAAAGTAACCATCTCTATTTACCATCTGCCACCCATCTTTTAAAAGTTGTGCATAAGTAGCATTAAATGATGCTTAAATCTCCGAGGATAGATGCGATTTTTTTTTTAGGGAATGAGTATTGAGAGGAGACTGAATCCAGAGCAACCCCAACAGCGCAGACAGAGTAGCAAAGGAGACTGGCAATCAGCGAACCAGTCACAGGAGGAAACCCAGGATGAAGTGACAGGGAACGAAGATAAGGTGTCCTAAGAGAAAATGAGGGGTCAACTCTCCTGCATGCTGCTGAGAGGTGAGTAAGGTGATGTAGAAGCCTGTGTTGGGTTACATCACGGGGATTCTCCTGACCCTCAAGAGAGATGTTTTCATGACATAGTATAAAAGATAGGATGAAGAGTGAATGAGAGAGAGAGTTGACATAGAACATAGAGACAGCTCGTTAGGATTTCATGGTGATAAAGGACTGAAATAGCTGGAGAAAGACTGAGTCAGGAAACACGCACACACGCACAGCGACAGAGCACAGTCTGTGTTAATGGGAGGAAAGGGATCCTTCGAGGATGCAGAAGAGAAGACAGTGTCAATATATAAACCTCTTTGAGGCGACCAAGCAGCAGAGGCTTCAGGGACACCACGGCAGGCTCAGGCTTCGATGGGGGAGGCCTTTTCTTGGCGTGCACGAGGAAACGGGGTATGGACAGGGTGGTAGAGAACCTCGGCCGGTGTGTTCTCGCTCTGCATTCTGGAAAAGGGCAAACGATAAGGAGCATCCGCTGCTGTTTTAAATGGCCACCCTCTGTGCTAAATGCTTGACGTATGTTATTTCAATTAATTCTAAAAGATCTGAATTAGTATTTTTAGTTTTTAATTAATAGCTGATGCAGGTGAGACTCAGAGGAATTAAATGACTTGCTCCAGACCACACATTCACTCATGGCTACAGCCAAAATCTGAAGGCAAACAGCCTGGCTCCAAAATCTGATTCTGAAGCTAGAAATTTACTTAGTTCTTTAGTTAGGGGTGGGGCTAAACCACAGGGCTTAGTACACTAAGATGCAAGCCTCTTCGCTCACAGTCCAATGTTCTACCCATTGTACCTAATTCTCAACTGTTTTAGAGGCAGAAGGTATTTTAAAGTAAAGTATATGATACGGATTGTGAATTTGTCCACTAAAAATTTAGTGGAATCTGGGGTGGAGGTGGTAATAATTAAAATCCTGAGAATCAGATATAATTATTTTTCAAGACAAAAATAAGTCAAAAGACTCTTTGTATGACTAGATTTTCCTAATGAGAACTCCATATTAGTTTTTGAAAAGGGAATTTTCAAGTGACTGATTAACTTTTAATCAGGATGCTAAGGTGATTAGACACAGTCTAATTATGTAGGGGAAAATGCAATGAAATATAATATTCTGCTTTTTTGAACACACATGCGCTACCGAAGCAATTTAGAGGAAGTCTGCCAATTCTTCATTTAACAAATATGATTTAAAGTAGCAGTGGCAGTTTTTCAAAGGTTATTTATATGCTTATTAATATTTCTTTTCTATATAACAGAGATAGATTTCTGTTTAATTTTCTTCTAATAGAATGGCTGTCAGATTTACAGGGTCTTGTTATAAAATGCCAAGAGAAATTTTAAATTTTATAACAGAAGGAAATTATGTTTTCCATTCAATCTTATTATCCGCTTTATAGTGTCAGTCTAGTTATTTAAATGTGGCATCCTGAAAATTGTTTGCTAGTTTGTTTTAATTTTTTTTTCCTGACTCCCTTTAATGAACCCCTCAAGACGCTTATTTTTGACTCTGGCCGGTGTGTATCACAGTGTTCACTTCCACACGGACCCGAAACAGCGTGTCACAGGTGCGGCCTAATGGCATCTCAACTCAGACCCTGCAAATGTCTTTCTCTCTAAGGGTCCTCGGAAAGTTCCACGAGATCACACATCTGTCCCTCAAAATGGTAGCCGCCTTTGATAGCACAGCTCATGTTGGTTTCCCATCTTCTCTTTCGTTCCTTCATTTCTCACACATGGCCCTAGCTGAGACATCGACAAAAACAACATTTATATCTGCAGAAGCATAAAGGGGAGGCATATGTTTTTAATTTTCACATCCAAGTGCCAAAATGAACCTTACTTTATTAAAACATTTGCACACACACACACACACACACACACACACACACACACACATTTCTGTGCTTTTCAGCTACTTGACAAGGTTTGTGTTTTTATAAAATTAAATGTTTTAGGTTGCTTGAGATCTTGGAATTTACCTCATTCTGCAAAAATGAGATAGCATTGAGTCAGTTGTGTTTTGTTGTTTAAATATGTCACGTGATCAATTACAGTTCCTTTTTCTGAGCCAGTCCCTTTCTGATGCCTGTAAATTTCATAAGCCAACCTTAAATGGGTTGCTCTCGTCAGAAGTAAAAATGAGAGAAAGCTTGCAAAATAATTGTTTAAAGTGGACTAAGGGTAAACATAAGCCTGAGCATGAATTAGTCATCGTTACATATGTGCATGTGCCTCTTCCTGCGTTGAGAACACAGGAGGGCAATTTCTGATTATAACAAATGGAAAAATTCTTATGACCTACATCAGTGCTGGACGATAACAAGAGAATTAACACTGACACTATAATAATGTAGATGTGCTTGTTTTAGTTTCAGTTTTCTCCTCATCATGAAATAGACTGAATCTGACCAGTTGGTTGGATGGATGAATAGATGGATGGATGGAAGATAGGTAGGTAGATAAGTGGGTAGATAGACAGATAGATATTTGCATACAAGTGGTTATTTACATATATAAAAAAGACAATGTATATTCCGCTAGATCTAATCACTTTCTCATACTTCTGTGGCATAGTAAGAATTTAGAGTGGAGAATTTTTTATTAAAATGATTTTTATCTATAATCTTAATCTAAAATTTTCTAAATATCAGAATAATGAATTCATTTAGATTTTTGTAATGTATTCCTGATAATATTTTTTTTTCTGATAAAGGATAAGCTAGTAATAACCTGGAAAAAAAACTGTCTCTGGACAAAGTAAGTCAGTTGCTTTGAATCTGCAGGATAAGAATCTTGTATTACTCATTAAAAATTCCTCCATAAAAGGAATTTTCGATATTAGATGATGTGCCCACGATGACCAAAAAGATTTAGGATCCATGCTCAAAACTGATCTTTCATGTGTGTTTATGTATTCAGCTTGTCCATCCATCAAGGGTTCCATCTGTCTTGGAGATGTTGCCCATCATTTATTTATCTGCAGAGAAACTACAGTCTGAATCGGTCCCTATTTCAGTCATGTACTGAATGTAAGAATTGCAAAAAGCAATTTGGAGGCAAGATACATTCTTTTTCTGAGCGAGAAGTTGTCCTTACAGGGCTCTGGAATCTTGCAGCTCAGCCTCACTTTTGGAGTGTGATACAAAATTCCAGTTTTAGACAGATGCGGACATTTCATTGGGTCAAATCGTGAAACTAAATCTGACATAAGTTTCTCAATATTATCTTTCCTTGAAAGACTATAGTTAATTTCAAATATATGAAATATATGAAAGTAGCTACTTTGAAAACTCTCAGTTAAACTATAGCATTGTTTGTATGAGACCCAATATTTTGGGGCCCAGAATATTCCCATCTCCGGTGTTTTGAAAGTACATGATTTCTTCATTTAGCCAAGGCAATCAATGAATGATGGCAACGAATGATGTTTACTCACATCTATGGCAAGTTTGCCGCGTGCCACACATTGTACAAGTGCTTTGTATGAATTATTTAATTTAATCTTCATGAAAATGCCACGAGAGAATTATTATTAAACTTAGGTTAAATAACTTACTTAATTCATAAGCAACAGAACCAATGCAATTAAACATTTCACTCCACACCTGTATGATTCAGAAAATAACACGCAGGTAAGTTTTCGTATATTCGTATATCAAAAAACAATTTCTTCAATATAAGAATTTAAAAGGTCTTATACCA
>NW_011888893.1:1394584-1394918 GCF_000151845.1 Pteropus vampyrus
TCCATGTCCAAGTGCCAAGGACCCCTTTTTTTTTCATTCTCGATTTACCCTCTCCTTCAATTCTGTCACGTCACTTTAAATGCTACCTGTATATTAATGACCAGCATGTGTATCTCCGTGGCCTTGAGAGGTCCCCTGATCTCGTAGATTATATGTCCAGCTGCATCCCTGATGGTTCCACTCTTATGCCTATTAGTCCGAAGTGTATTATATCGAAAGGATAACTCTTGTTCTCCCCGACCCCTGATCATCTGCTGCCACTCTCCACAAGCACCCCGTCAACTTCTCTCTCCCATTTTCTACATCTTGGTAAAAATTACCTCCGTCTACTCAG
>NW_011888893.1:1394968-1395365 GCF_000151845.1 Pteropus vampyrus
TCCATGTCCAAGTGCCAAGGACCCCTTTTTTTTTCATTCTCGATTTACCCTCTCCTTCAATTCTGTCACGTCACTTTAAATGCTACCTGTATATTGATGACTAGCATGCGTATCTCCGTGGCCTTGAGAGGTCCCCTGATCTCGTAGATTATATGTCCAGCTGCATCCCTGATGGTTCCACTCTTATGCCTAAAAGTCTGAAGTGTATTATATCGAAGCGTATTATATCGAATGATGGTTCCACTCTTATGCCTATTAGTCCGAAGTGTATTATATCGAAAGGATAACTCTTGTCCTCCCCAACCCCTGATCATCTGCTGCCACTCTCCACAAGCACCCCGTCAACTTCTCTCTCCCATTTTCTACATCTTGGTAAAAATTACCTCCGTCTACTCAG
>NW_011888893.1:1395415-1397299 GCF_000151845.1 Pteropus vampyrus
GAAGCTTGCAATTGAGTAATGGGGATAAAGCAAGAATACACATGTTCACAATAAAACTCATCTGTCTAGGCTGAACAGTCTACCCAGTACTTTCCGATATTTGATTTAATTTTATTCTATCAGATATTTTCATCACGATACCCCTCAGTTCATTCTGTACATGGTTTGTTTGCCTTATTATCCCTCTGATAAATCCATTAAAACTTTAAAACGAAGACGGACATTTTGATTACATCTTGCTTCTCAGTTCTAGGAAAGGTTTATATGTAATATGTAAATGATTACTTCATTGTCTTCTAGGATGAAATGAAATATATTTTTCCTAAGCATGGGATTCAGAATAATCTAAGCATTGGTTTGGTACCGGCGTTTAAAGAGAGCAGAGTAAGGACCTAGTACCACTTCTGTCGTCTTTTTCTTTACAGGATGAATAAGAAAAGTTCTTTCTCCCTCAAAGGCTGATACCTCCATTTCTTCTCCGAATTCTCTTGCTTCGTGTTCTTAAGTATATCTGTATATGAGATATAAATTGCTCTTCTTAAACCCCAGTGTATCCTGTTTGCCTCAATGACAAATATATACGCTCGCTCCAGCCTTAAATATGTTTGTGCATGTGTGTGTATAAGGGATGGGGGCCTGTGCATGTGTGTATTCTTCCTCGACTCCATGAGCTATGGCCTCTCTTTGTATCCAGAATCCCAGCCAAGGAAAAAAGAAATTTCTAGAAAGCACTAAGAGAATTGATCAGATTTAGAGTAGGAAAAAAATACATAGCGAAAAATGAGTATGTGAGGAGGGGTGTGTGTGTGTGTGTGTGTGTGTGTGTGTGTAAGTGTGTGTGTATATATGTATATATAAGTGTGTGTGTGTATATATATGTGTATATAAGTGTGTTTGTGTATATATATGTGAATATAAGTGTGTGTGTGTGTTTATATACACATATACACACACACTTATATACACATATATATGTGTATATACGCATATACACACACACACTTATATTTTAATGTATTATACATATATATGTGATTAGGTCAATGAATTAGATGCGGGAGGAAGAGCCCAGATATGATATCAAAAGTCTAGCATTTAGAGCTGGCTCTGCCATTTACCTATCCCTGTGATATCGACCAAATCACACAAAATCAGTTTTTTCATCCATAATAATAGTTTCCCTTGCTACTCAGAGTTGCAGTTCCAGTCAAAAATAAAGTGTCGGTTTATGTTAGAGAGCTTTATAAACTGTACAAACCTTACATGAGACAAATGTAAGATGGCATTTTCATTGCCTTTCATTGAGATATATGTCTTGGTGGCTCTTTAGTTTTCACAAACAAATCATTCTCCTTTTCCCGATTTTGCTGATTTGTGCAGCTCTGCATTTACCTAGAACACAGAATTGCTATATTCCAAGTAATTGTCAGGGAGCGTACTGTCAAATTTACTGCTACAATTCTTCAGTGGAGAAAAATAATACCTGAGAACACTTACCTGAATGTGTGCCAGGCTTCCAAATTTTTAAATATTCTAAATTGTATTACTGGATGAAGCCATAAAGTCAGAAAGACTGAAACCCATCGTAGTACTCACCTATAAAATATGTTTTTTTTAAATTTTCTGAGATAAACTTTGGCATGACAAATACCTTATGTAAGAAGAGAGCGTACTATAAATCGTGTCATTCACTAATGTAAGGATATCGTTAAGTGTTACATACCATCTACTCCAGCTGGAAGGTCTCAGGAGCACAAAAAGTTGTGTTTCTTTTAGAAAAAAAATTTTTTTTTTGTATAAACGGGCATGCACTTATTATCACATTAAAGATTTAATTGTGTCACACACCTTGCAAATGTACAGACTTCATAAAATAAATTTTCA
>NW_011888893.1:1402654-1403429 GCF_000151845.1 Pteropus vampyrus
GTGCCAGCCTCAGCCTGGTGAGAGCAGAGATGAGCGTGTGTCTTTTGCTGCGTATGATGTGATTCATGTTTGTGTGATGGAAGTCTTATAGTCCTCAGATGAGAGGAATAAAGACAAGTTGTAGACAGAAAGATTCTTAACGGTTTCTATTCCCCAAATTTTAATCAGTTATTATTATAGTTTATATATTCTTCTAACAAATTTTGTCAGGTTTTCGGTATGTCCTCATGAGGAACTTTTGATTGATTTTGTAAAGAAAACTAAACAGTGGAATAAATGTGTTTTGTTTTGTTTTTTCTTATTTAAGTCCGTTTATTTGAACTTATTTGAGTATGTGGATATAGATGTGATCTCATTTTATTTGGGACCGAATGTAGGACTCTGATGGATATGATATAAGGTCACTGGTGAGATTCTTATAAACTTTTATTCACTCTCATGCAAATTCTCTTTGTTTTATGACTCCTTTCAACAATCGTACTTATCCCAGCTTTTCATCTTTGTTTTTCTTTTGCCTTTGCTTAAATAGGTGAAGTTTGCTGAAGAAAGTCACACAACCCGGTTGAGTGGTTTCACTTTAAAATCGTGAGCATGCACTGTAAAATCGACACAGCATTCTCAGACAGTGTTGCTACCTCTTCCTAATATGATACCCCACTCTCTCAGTGGAGAGCTTCTCTGACATTTCGATTCAAATAGAATTACAAGAGACAACCACCCTCACCTTCCTACAACCTAATTTGCAAATTTTTCAGTAGACATATTCATAATCTTC
>NW_011888893.1:1403479-1405514 GCF_000151845.1 Pteropus vampyrus
ACCCCTGATCATCTGCTGCCACTCTCCACAAGCACCCCGTCAACTTCTCTCTCCCATTTTCTACATCTTGGTAAAAATTACCTCCGTCTACTCAGCTGATCAAATTAAAAGCCTAGGGAAAGAGTCTCTATCTTTAGTGATACATACTAAAATATTTATAGATATACTCACATGATGTCAGGGATTTGCTTCAAAATAATTAGAGCAAGGGCTATAAAAGAAGCATTTGCCATGAGTTGATAATTGGTGAAGCTAGGTGATGGAGAGCCTAAAATGCGGATTCTGATTAGGTCCGGGAGATGGGCTCCAAGATTCTGCAGCTCTCGCAAGCTACCAGGGCATGAGAAGGAACGAAACAGAAGCTTTCCTTGACCACTGTGTTTTAAGTGCCCCCTACCGTATTTTCAGTTCCTTTCTACTTTGTCATATCATTGATTTTCTTAATGAGAATTTCTCAGTACTTAACCTGTATTTGGCTAATTTGTTATCCTTGTGAATTGTTTGCCTTTTCCCACAATACAGGCATGTATCTTACCTGGGTTATCTGTTCCTACATCCTAGACACGGCTCCGTTCATGGAGAGTAAGTGCTTATTAAATATTTATAACAGAACAATACGGAGGGCAATCTGGGCAGTAATAACCGATGCGTGATAGATGTAGGTCTGATTAATTGGGGCAGTGTTGTGAAACTACAAAAAAAAAAAAAAAAAAGGAAAAATTACTCTCGTTTGTGAGACTACAAATTATTTGCAAGCAACGTGAAGAATCACTGCCAGAGCTGATGACGGCGATGATGTCAGCAACAGTATAGCCACTATCTACCTAGTACTTGCTGTTTACCTGGTACTATTTCATGTGCTTTCCCTTTTAGCTTATTCCATCTTTATAAGAATCCTATGAAGTAGATACATTTATCTTTATTTTACAAATGAGGAAGTTGAGACACACATGGTATATGACTTTCTTAACGTCAGCCAACCTGTACATCATGAAACTAGTATTTAAGCAAAGACAATGCAGCTCTAGGCTCTTAACCTTGACTTATAATGACAGGATCCATATTACAAGCAATCGTGTAAACATGGAATTGTGTTTAATGTTATTTTTAAAATATCACTCAGCCAAATGGCATGGAACACAGGATTCAAATATGGCACAGGAAGGAGTAAGCACATACAGATCCTTTTAGGGAATCAAGAAAGCAGAGATGGAGATGCAGAGGTAAGGAGAAGAAGGAATGTGCAGTAGATCAAGCATGACGGTGCTTAGATTGAGCAAACAGAGGCACTGACCTGAGCGCTGCTCTGTGTAGGGTCGCCTCGGACCTTGGCTCTCCTCTGCCTGCCCCAGCCTGGCACAGAGTACATGGGACCCAGATGATCTGTTCATCTGGAGTTGCGGCTCCATACCCCTCTTTTAAACCACGCTCCGGGTACCTGAGACCTTAGTGTTTGCTGCCAAATGGACTCCATCCAACTCCCAGAGCTCCTGTGACTCTCCCCTGGGTAGTTTCTCCCAGTGATGACTAGGAAGCCATTGTTTTAGAGGACGACATAATTGTAACATGTACCAATTGACCGGGTACTTTATGTGAGGGCTCCAGAGGCCTATTTGGTATGAGATTGAGGGTTCTCAGTGAGGGAAGTGGGGTACAGGCCTTGAGTATCTAATCTGTGTTCTTGCTCTAAGGGTTCCTTAAAGATGCACCTGAGGTCAAAACTAATTCCAGAGATAAGGTCAAGTGGTTAACCTTAAGAAGGTAGAAAGTTAATCTTGAAGTCACGATAAGACCCTAAAAATACTTTGTGTTTTTAGAGTATCTGACTGATGGCAACTTGTTCCGTTTCCCATTCGCAGACTCCTCAATGAATTTCAGCAAAAAAAAAAAAAGTAAAGCTGTTCATTTTAAGTTGCTATGAGAAGATGGGAAAAGAGCTACATTTTTCACTTCTGTGTTTGAAGAAGGACCAACACTAAGTTGTCCTTTTTCTGGATATTACTACATCTTCACCAAAGACGACTCCTCTGCCCCC
>NW_011888893.1:1405564-1405923 GCF_000151845.1 Pteropus vampyrus
CCACATCATTCTTCCCTTCAGGATACCACGTGCTATGATTATTTCTCATCCATAAATTAAAACAAATACACAAACAATAAACAGTTAAAGACACACATCCTCAACTCGAGACTATGAACTTTCTCAGCTCCCAAGTCATTCTTGTGTTCCCTGCTCAGCAAACTGCCTTGCAAGAGTTGTCTGTATCGACAGTATTTATTTTCTCTTATTTCATCTTCATTCACTGTTACTGTTCTTTCTAGACGATGTTAAAAAAAAAAAAATTTAAAAACTCTGGTGTTTTCCTCATACCCCACGACTGATCGGTACACATCCACAGAGTCGCGAAACTCTGAGGCGAATCTGCTGGGCTGTCTCCT
>NW_011888893.1:1408553-1411180 GCF_000151845.1 Pteropus vampyrus
GTGATAGATGTAGGTCTGATTAATTGGGGCAGTGTTGTGAAACTACAAAAAAAAAAAAAAAGGAAAAATTACTCTCGTTTGTGAGACTACAAATTATTTGCAAGCAACGTGAAGAATCACTGCCAGAGCTGATGACGGCGATGATGTCAGCAACAGTATAGCCACTATCTACCTAGTACTTGCTGTTTACCTGGTACTATTTCATGTGCTTTCCCTTTTAGCTTATTCCATCTTTATAAGAATCCTATGAAGTAGATACATTTATCTTTATTTTACAAATGAGGAAGTTGAGACACACATGGTATATGACTTTCTTAACGTCAACCAACCTGTACATCATGAAACTAGTATTTAAGCAAAGACAATGCAGCTCTAGGCTCTTAACCTTGACTTATAATGACAGGATCCATATTACAAGCAATCGTGTAAACATGGAATTGTGTTTAATGTTATTTTTAAAATATCACTCAGCCAAATGGCATGGAACACAGGATTCAAATATGGCACAGGAAGGAGTAAGCACATACAGATCCTTTTAGGGAATCAAGAAAGCAGAGATGGAGATGCAGAGGTAAGGAGAAGAAGGAATGTGCAGTAGATCAAGCATGACGGTGCTTAGATTGAGCAAACAGAGGCACTGACCTGAGCGCTGCTCTGTGTAGGGTCGCCTCGGACCTTGGCTCTCCTCTGCCTGCCCCAGCCTGGCACAGAGTACATGGGACCCAGATGATCTGTTCATCTGGAGTTGCGGCTCCATACCCCTCTTTTAAACCACGCTCCGGGTACCTGAGACCTTAGTGTTTGCTGCCAAATGGACTCCATCCAACTCCCAGAGCTCCTGTGACTCTCCCCTGGGTAGTTTCTCCCAGTGATGACTAGGAAGCCATTGTTTTAGAGGACGACATAATTGTAACATGTACCAATTGACCGGGTACTTTATGTGAGGGCTCCAGAGGCCTATTTGGTATGAGATTGAGGGTTCTCAGTGAGGGAAGTGGGGTACAGGCCTTGAGTATCTAATCTGTGTTCTTGCTCTAAGGGTTCCTTAAAGATGCACCTGAGGTCAAAACTAATTCCAGAGATAAGGTCAAGTGGTTAACCTTAAGAAGGTAGAAAGTTAATCTTGAAGTCACGATAAGACCCTAAAAATACTTTGTGTTTTTAGAGTATCTGACTGATGGCAACTTGTTCCGTTTCCCATTCGCAGACTCCTCAATGAATTTCAGCAAAAAAAAAAAAAGTAAAGCTGTTCATTTTAAGTTGCTATGAGAAGATGGGAAAAGAGCTACATTTTTCACTTCTGTGTTTGAAGAAGGACCAACACTAAGTTGTCCTTTTTCTGGATATTACTACATCTTCACCAAAGACGACTCCTCTGCCCCCCTCGACCTTGACTTGTCGAAAAACAATACAACAATCCGAGGATCATTTCGGACAATTTTATAGATGCTTGGGATTAAAATTGGGTCATATCTTGAGATTTTTGCATACATTTCAGAAATACAAAGAGCAGTCAGCCTTGTAAAGGGAAATGCTTTTATAAAAGGACTTTTTTTTTTTGTAGCTTTCAAATTTAGCTAAGCGTTCGTTTCCTACTGAATAATCAACACTTAGAGAATCTGCAGTTATAAATGTAAGCTGTTTTTAAATTATGTACAGACGCTTGCAATTCTTTTTTTTTTTTTTTTTTTGAAGAACAAGAAAGTGCATCTTTTCTCCTTTTCAGGTAACTTAAAAGCAGCTGAATGTGTTGAACTTGATGTGTTTTCTGAGAATGCTGACTTCTTGAATGAGAATAAAAAATATTAAATTTCTGCTTAGAAAATATTGAGACCAATCAGTCTTATAATGACTTTGCTTTTTAACTGAGCATATCCTTGTATATCACACACAAAAAATACACTCAAATTGCCTATAGCTACCATAAAAGGTAATGATGCAGTGCATTTAATTACTGTGTAGTAGTGCTTTTTATTTGACCATTTCAAAATGTTGGTAAAAGTGTGGTGTCTCATATATCTATGAGCAGCTGAAACAAAAATGAGGTAAAAGCAGATTTGTTCAATGTGAATTTCAGTATTAAGACAAGCATTATTCTGCTAAAAGTAATTTGTGCTGTCTTTTCTAGAAAAGGGAAGATGAACAAAATTAGCATCAAAAGCATCTCTAGTTTTGTCTCTTCATTATTTCTCACCCAATTACCAAAGACTTTAAAGAGCTTGATCATCATGGCAATTGCTCTTATCTTTAGCCATTATAATAAATTCCTGATGTATTAAACATACCAAAATATTTTTTAAAGAATGTTTTAGTTAGCCGTTTTGCATTTTCCACTATTCTACCTAAGTTTATCGCAGTGGCAAAGAGTGCCAACATTAGTCTCCATTTGCATCATTTCTTACCGTATTTGTACACAAGAATTTATAATATTAACTTCAAAAAAAATTTTTTTAAATACCTCCTACTTCCTGGTATCTATTCCCTTATACATTGCCCTTATACAGTGTCTCTGGACTTGGCCAATGGGACATCAGTAAACATATCGCAGACACTTGATAATCATTTACATATTGAGATGTGTTCTCTTGATCATTGACCTGAGATTGCCATACAAAGAATATCGGATA
>NW_011888893.1:1411230-1413601 GCF_000151845.1 Pteropus vampyrus
ATATTCGTAAGGGAATTGTGTAAGTTTATAGTATAATTTGGTGATAATTGTTACTTTATAATCTTGAATCTTATCCAAAATGGACTAAAGTCCATTTTTTAAAGGCTTTTTAATATGTGTCTCAGTAAAGTTTTTAAATATTTTATATAGAGCTTACATATTTCTTGTAAATTTTAATACTTGATGATAGTTATTCTGTAAACAGTATTTTTCCTTAAATATGTAGTTTGCATATGATAGCTAACAATTTCTAAAATTTTAATTTTATAGTAAACATGATACTGAATTCTTTTATAAGCTGTAATAATGATCTCTCTACTTCTCTTGAGTTTTCTCAGTAGGTAATCATAGTAAAATTATCATTTTAATTGTATGATTCTGCTTCATCCATTTTCCCTGTGCTTCTGCTACTGTATCTTTTTGCCTGTGTGCACCACTTTCTACCTAAGCACCTTGTTTAAGGGTGGTGGCGATCACCGGCTTTTTATAGGAAAGCTTTTGCTACTCAACTAAACACAATGTTAACATGTTACTTTTTATATACATATATACTTCCATACTTTACTATGTTACCTATTTCGCAATAGTGTGTACGCCATTGTTAATTCTTTTAGAACTGTTTCCGAAGCAAAATTTTGCATCAGTAAAAATTTTAGAAGCGTTTACTACCTCGTAGAGAAAAAAGAGAGACAGGCAAGTAATTGGAAAGAAGACCTCTATTTACAGGATCGGTGGAAAGCGTCCTGATTGAAAACAGAGTGAATGCCTGAATGCAAAGAACAGATGTTAAAAATCTCTATTATAAAAAGCAGCCCTCAGATCCATTTCTAGTGTTCTCAGTACCCATTTATGCTGACCGTATCTTTATCTTGAGTCAGTAATGAGTGGAAAACCCCCGGTAGAGAGAGGATGAAGGCTCTTCACAGATACCTGTTTCCTCCTCACCCAGGGCTGTGTAATGGCTACCGTGTATTATAAGTGGTTTTCAGAACAGCAGGCCCTAGAAGAAATCTTATAACACTGACCTTTAAATAAATAGAAGAGCAAAAGATGATATAAAAAAATGCTAAAGTATAGGAAGGATCCCCAACAAAAAAGGGACTTTGTAGGCTGAGGCAGAGAGATCATTTTCTCGACTTTGTGTAAAAGGTAATAGACTCCCTGGTTCTCTTTACAAACTTGGTTCTGTCAGATGCCTGCCCTTCCTCTTGCCTTCCTCAGCTGTCTCTGAGACAGGTCACGTGTTATCTGAGCAAACCATATGACAGGCTCTGGATATCGAGGCATAAAATAAAGAGGAGGCATAACACGTGTAGAAGAAAATAACAATTTAAGGGAAGTACATGTCGAATGGTAAGGTTGCCCACTCCAATCTACCTCAGAAATATGGCAGACATTAAAAGATCCTTCTCAGAGTAATTAGAGTCACCCTGGGGGGAAAAAAAAACATATAACTAGAGACATTTGGAGATCTTCCATAAAAATATAAAAAGTGAACTGATTGCACAATAGGGAAACCATGAAGTGGGCAGGGCCCTCTTACATACCACAGAATTTCTGTTTAGGGCCTCACCCTAAAGCAGAAAGAGATCCCCAAATATCCTCAGGCATTTGAAGAAACCCTTGGACACTTGGACATAAATGAGAGGTAGAAACTTCAAACACAAAAATGAAAGAAACGTACATACACACACAATTTAGGCAGAAGGATGAAGCAGCAAAGAATTTTATCCTTTAAGAGATAATATGATGTTGTTTTATGGTAATGTGTGATGTTACCACACAGATGTGACAAAATTCATGAATGCAAACATCAAAGATAGGTTGGAAAGAAAAATTGAGTCAATCTCCCATAAAGCACATCAAAAGATAGAAGTGGACTATGTGAAGAAAAGGTAAGAAACTCGGAGTAATAACCCCAAAGGTCTAAAATCTAAGTAATAATCTCAGGAAAAGAGAGCACGTGGTGGTAAGAAATTATCAAAAATATAACAACAACAAAAAATATCCTAGACTGAAAGACATGAGTCTTCAGATTTAAAACCCTGTTGAGAAATGTCCTACTACAAGGGAATAAAGAGAGGCCCCAAAATGCTTCCAGAAATGAAATTTTAAAAAGTCTCATAACAATGATCTGGAATTACATCAGAATCACCATCGTGGAAACTAAAAGCAAGCAGAGTGAGGAAAGCTTTTAAAATTTTGAAGGAAAATGTTTTTCCATCCCCTTATCAAATAGGTGTGGGGCTACCTTAAAAATTTTTTCAATCGTGCACATTTTTAAAAATGTACACGCTTTATCCAATCTAAGGATGTACTTCATTCAAACAAACAAACAAACAAACAAAAAACTCGTAAAACGAGAAAGAGG
>NW_011888893.1:1413651-1421839 GCF_000151845.1 Pteropus vampyrus
TTTTTTTAAATACCTCCTACTTCCTGGTATCTATTCCCTTATACATTGCCCTTATACAGTGTCTCTGGACTTGGCCAATGGGACATCAGTAAACATATCGCAGACACTTGATAATCATTTACATATTGAGATGTGTTCTCTTGATCATTGACCTGAGATTGCCATACAAAGAATATCGGATAGGATTTTGTTCACCTATTTGAGAACAAACACATACTTGAGATGTATCACTATCAAGGAGTTATGGCAGTGATCAAAAAGACATTAGCATAATGTAAAATATGATAAGACCACATATTCTAGAGCAAGGTTACTTGATTTAGAACCCTGGCTCCTCCACTGATAGGACATGTGATTTTGAGTAAGTGATTTACACCTTCTATGCCTATGTCTTCATTTGTAATATAATGATAATAGTCACCAGCTTATAAATTTATGAGGAATTAAATGAGTTAATATTTTAAAATCCTTAGAATAGTACATGGTACATATAAATGTTACATGAATATTTGTCAAATAAATGGGTAAGGATTAGACACGTGGGATTTATGAAGACAAGCTCCTTATAAAAGTTCAAGGATTTAGGGTCACTTTGAGGAGTCGGATCCCTGAAAACAGAGCTGAAGAGAAAGGCTGACTAGAATTAATTTTATTTGGGGAAGAAATCTCAGGGTCAGAAATAGAGGACTGGGGAAAATGAAACAAAGTTGGAGGGGAACCCCAATACAAGAGTGGTTTCTCCTGCTGGTCCATCGGGCTTGATCCTGACCCGAGTGAAGTAGACTGTGCCTTCTATCCCACAGAAAATGAGAAAGGAACATTTATCGACTGGTTCTCTTCTTCACTGATCAGGGTTTGACTCCAGGATGATAACTTCCTTGGAACTTGCACGTGGTTGATCAAGGAGCTGTGTTTGGGTTCCCCCAGGTGGCCTTTACGAAGGCATCAAGGAAGACCGATTGCGAATCTCAAGAGATTGTTCTCACAGCCGAAGCGAACCGTTGTCAGGTTACCCTTGTCAGAGCTGTACTGACAAATCAATGCCTGGACTAAAAGGTAGACTTCAAGAAAATGCAAAACGGAGGCCCAGAGAATGCACTTGGGGAACCGGTGGGTGTCACCGACTCCCAACTGTTTGTGGCCCTTATGTTGCAGAGTGAGGTGCAGTCAATGCGGAAAACAGGAAGAACGGTGCATATAAAGAAGAAGGTGGTAACCGTACTTGGAGAGATGAAAGGGATGAAATAATTTGCAGAGGTATGGCAGGAGGAGGGAGAAGGTAAGGATGTAGTTTAGCAGGGAAAGTACCCACCTTCTACATGCTTTTCGCTGCGCCATTTCGTTTATATTTACCTTTTGACAGGGAAAGTTTGCTTGAAAACAAGGTGGAAATTTCTGATGGTTTTTGAAGATTAGGTCAGCGTTCACGAGGCTACGCCAGTCCTACTATCAATAAAATTACGTGGTTAGCCTTCAGAGTACATATAATTATTTTCCAGGGCGCGCCACCTAGTAATTTAACAAATAAAATAGATATGTAACACTTAAAGATATTGAAATCAAGTCGACTATGGAAATGCATGGTGCTCTGTAAACAGAGTGATTCATCTGGTAAACCCGAGGTGGCAGTCCAGTCTCCATCTCAAGCTCTGCTTAAATAAACTTAGTGCAGTGAACTGTCCTTAGATGCTTTCAGAACTGTCCTGCTGTGAGTTGTGATAAACCTAGAAATGTGTATTCGATAGTCAGGGTCAGAGAAGGAATATTTTTAAAGTGTTTGTGGCAAGGCATTGGTGAAGAATTTGAAACAACTCTATAAAATCTTTGAACTTTGACTCCAAAAATAAAATAGGATTGTCTTTTTGGCTTAAAAATATGATTTTTCTTCTTTGCTGATAAATATCCCCCAAATTTATTTTATTCTTTTGGAATTCCACTGTAGCTAAAGGGACATCTGGTTTAGCTGATGTTTCACTGAACTCATTGATTATTTAGTATCACGGAAGCAAAGATGATGGGTATGAAATAGTTCACGTTGTAAGAGAAATAGATGTACTTTTTTTCTAGAATTTAAAAATCACATACCACACAAACATGTCATTTTTAGAAAGAGATCGGGAGCTGACACAGATGGATTCGTTTTCTGTAGCTTTGACTCTCTAAAATGTGTTCATCTCATCAATTTTAATCCAGTTAATCAAAACTTATGAACTAGATTTGTATAGCTGTTTAACGTTACCTCTTCAGTGTAACTTTACATGTTTTAACAAGCAGTGTGGCATACTGAAAAGGTCTTTAAAGTGGAAATCGTGTGGCTGGCTTTTTTCCTGTTAAGGGTTCTTACACACACACACACAAAGAAACTTTTGGGGATGATAAATATATTTCTTATCTTGACTGTGGTGATAGTATCAGGCATATGCATATGTCAGATTCACCAAATCGTGTTTATTAGAAAGGGCACGACTTCATCTTCATAGGATTGTGTAACGATAGTCGATGCAAAAGGTAATTTATTGTATACCAATTATACCTAAGGAAAGCTGTTTAAAAAATTCAAGTTCCATGCTCTCTAAATACCCCAGACTTTCTAAATATTTTCAATGTAGATTTATTTTTGAGTACGACACTCATGGGCCTGATCTACCAAATTGTTTCACACTTTACATTTACTGTAAATTTCCCATTGTTTAATGGTAAGAAATTGAATTGGCATGCTTCTTATTGCCTTTTTTTTTTTTTTTAATGTTTACAATTTCGATCGCCTTTGATAAATTCTGACCCTGGATACACTGCATTAAAGCACAACATCTCATTTGAGAAGCAGCTTTGTTTTTATTTTCTCATGTTAAATCTCATGTCTTATGTTATCCGTTACCCTCAGCAATCTTTTTAGCAGGATAAACACTATCAATGAATTAGATTATTTCTTTCTTAAAGAATGGACAAACCCTGTCTGTAGCCAGCTCATTTGTTAGTTTTAATGGAGAACAAAGCATCATTGATTTCATAGAAAGCTTTGGCTCGCTCTCAGATGGCTTATACAGATGGACCAAAGCGAGACTCTGAGCTCCAAAGTCTCCCGCTCAAAAAAGAAACAAACAGTTATCTCTGAAATTCATTGAGCTCCTCTCACAAAAATATCCAAGGAAATATGTACATCAAGGGAAAAAATGGTAATAGCACAATATGATATGTAAAATTAATGAGTGCTCCTCAGGTTAATCAGCAAAGTTAACATTGCATATTCACTCTTATTGGAACTATCACTGTACAGAAATTATTTCTGCTTATTGAAATACAAAGCTAGTGGAGCACAGGACTTATGCTTGGGATATTTAATCAAGCCACGAAGACATTCAGCATGCCATGAAATGAGAAGCATAAATCAAGCTGAAGGGGTGTGGCGTTTTTACCCTTCTTGAGACATCAGAGACAATACATACTTATTAGTAGAATTACAAGTTCTTGGTTTATTGTGTAATATCTTGAAAATTCACTCCAGCTACTGTAGGACAAAAACGTATGTGAAATGTATTTAGTAGCTGAAAATGAACAGATACACCAAGAGGTCTTGGTCTCCTGCATCCTTTTGCATCGACTATCGTTACACAATCCTATGAAGATGAAGTCGTTTCTTTTCAGACTGTTTATTACCCAGCAAAATGCCACAACAACAAATAGCCGACCTGAATGATAAAAAAAAAAAAAAAAAAAAAAATCACACACATGTTAATTCCTCAGTCAAGCAACATGATTGGGCTGAGGTGTTTGGTTAACCCATGAACCCCTTAAAAGCAGGGACTGTGCCTTTCATTCATCAGGTGTCTTCCCGTGAAGCATCCCTTTTGGCTTGTGTCAGGCTCTTTTCAGTGAGCTCATAGAGAAAATGAGCCTCCCCTCACCATGATCTCATGGGACTTATATAGTTTTTGTTTATTTGCCTGATTGGCCATAATCATCACTGCAGGCTGAAAATGGACTTATTTTGGGTTCACTGTTTTATTAGCATTGTTTGGAGCAAGCGGGGGACATAGTTGGCTTTTGGTTCACAGGGTGAATCAGTGAGTTTGTTTCTGCAATTTCTACACCAGAACCTGCAGATGGACGTTGCTCCGTGTAAACTTGTGAAACCCAATTAAACTCTGTGATTACATCGAGACTCTCAATGCTATACCCTTACATTGCATCAAATTTGTTTTTCCATTTCTAGTCCATTTTTTTCGATCTCTAAGTTTCCTTCTAGCTCTAAAATTCTTTAATTATACCAATTGCAAATACTCATTATTTCTGTTGTAGCTATGTGGCTCTTCCAGGGCTAGCAAAAGTCTTGATGCCTTGCCTAGGGATTGGAGTTCTTTCCATACAGTATTCTACCTGTAGAGACTTAAATCCTTGGGTCATGCTGCCCCCAGGAAATGATCTGGGTCTAATCTGGTTTTAAAACTAATAAATAAAATATCCAGTAAGCAGATATACCACTAAAGTTATATATATGAATGTTTGTTTATATCTCCACTACAAACAGTTTATTCACATCATATCTCATGATTCGGTACAACCATTTCAAAATATGAAACAAAATAAAAAGACAATGTAAACTCCAGCCTAGTAATCTCCTTTCTAGCTTATGTTGGATGAGATTTATTCAGCCTCCTCTTCTACACTCCACTTAAAATTGGAGAATTCTCCTTTCTTGTTGGCTGAGAGCCAAAAGGGTAGGGTTCATTGGGGTCCCAGGGAAACCTGTTTTCCTGTCATATAAGAGTTGAAATAATTTTCTCTCTGTTGCAAAAATTTATTTTCTAAATTAGTTGCAACAGTGGATTTCACTCTGTGCTTCCTTGGATGAGGTTCTACAGTAAGCTGTCGCTGTATTTCAGCTGCTTAAAAGATAAAAACAAACAAAAGCACTTTCCAGATAGTAAATACATTAAAATGTATCTTTATTGAATTTTAATTTTTAGCAACATATCATATGTAGATATTTTAAAAATCATATAGTATGACAGCCAGGCTTACGGTGGAAAACAGTGGGCTTTCAGCCTTGTCCTTCCCCACAATCTATGTCTTGCTCCCTGAGACATAAATTCGTTCTCCTTCTTAGCTGTTTCTTCTGGAGTTTACCCTTCTGTCTATGAATGGAATCATTTTAATGAGTATTTCTCAATATATACATTTTGTATATTTATTTACTTCCTGCCCAACAGCCCCATTTCACACACATTCATCCATCGCGTGCCCCCATTATAGGATATATCAAAAGATTTGGTTAAATCAGTTTTCAGTGCTCACATTATTTTGATTGCATAGCCACTGTTTGAAGTTGAACAACAGAGCACACTATCATTTTATATCCTGCCTTTTTTAACTTTTTGCTTTCTTTGGTGTTAATAATTGCCTCATTTCACATGTACTTCATTTTCTCTGTATTATTACCTCCGTTCTAAATTCCGGCATGAAACACTTCTGAGGATGGTCAAGTTCATAACACCTGTGATCCAGTATGTTACTTTTTTTAAAAAAATAGGACGTCTTTGAACTGTCTTGTCCTGTCCCGCTATGACTGTGGGCTGTTAGGTCAGATTTGGGAGCTGAGAAGGCCACCCTTGAGTCCTCGTTCGACTTTAAGAACTCACCCTGTAGAGGACGAAGGCCCCCAAGGTGGAGAATCCAGAAGCATGGAGACATCCAGTCTCCGCTGTCACCCACCAGAGCACTGCGAAGTCAAGACTTCCTTCACCACTCTGCTCTTTTAGGAAAGCAGAATTTGAGGGCGGCATCCGTTCGGCTGCGATTCAGCCCTTGATCTTTGAGGAAGACGAGGAGCAAATCTCCCCCTTGTGTTTTTCCTCAGTTTCCCAAAGTGAGGTTTTGGGGCTTCCTCGATTTTGCTCGCAGAATGCCCACACCAGAGGTCATCATTACAGCAGGGACTATTCTGGCCAAGATAGATAAAGGGAAGGGACACGAGCAGACATTCGAGACCCTTGTTCTTCCACGGCCTGGCCAGTTGGCTCCTGCCCCGGGCGACTCATGAAACAGGCTTAGACCAGCCCATTTCCGTTGATCCCAGCAGGTTTTCACCATTTGTTTGTATCTTTGTTTTTTCCTTCCCTTTGTTTCTTCTCTAGTTCCTACGGCTTGGTAGACCTTGGGAGAGAATGCCAGTATTCCTAATAATTTGTCATCTCGGTAGGACAGATTCGTGAAGTCACCTGTTTTCTTCTTGCTTCCTTCCTTCCTTCTTAAAGAGATGACTCCTGAAGACTTGGTATGGTGTTCAGAAAGGGACTGGTTGTTTCCCAGGCCTCCCGTGTAGATGGTAGGACTGGCTGTTTCGTCAGCTGTGAGCTCTCTTTTCCTGACACTTATATGAGATCTCCTGTGTCTCGGCATTGGTTCCCAGTTGTTTTAATTTCTTATTTGATGGAGAAGCTTCCTGAAAAAGAGTAAATGGGTGGGGGGGGAGGGAGAGGCAAATTTTGAGACTTATATGTCAAATAATGCCTTTAGTTTACCTTTATTCTCAGTTGATTTGACTAATGAGATGTATTGGAAAATACTAGATACCCTCAGAATGCTAAAGGCATCCTATAGTTTTTTAGCATCTTATTTTTGAGATGTTCCATCCTACTTTGATTTCTGATCTTGTTATATTACGTGTGTGTGTGTGTGTGTGTGTGTGTGTATTTTTTTTATTTCTGAGTTGTCTGAAAGCTTTACCATTTTCTCTTGATCCATGGTATTTAAAATTGTGTGATTTTATATCTTGATATGGCTCCCTTCAATCTGGCATCAAAAGAAGACATAGAGACAGGTATTTCAGAAAGGAAAGAAATTCCATGGAGTTCAGGGGAGTCAGACTTCAGAAGAACTGGCTTGCAAAATAGAAAACACAAGTTTTAAAGGTCAAGAAACAAAATAAAACGAAAAAATCTGTGGTATATCCAAATTATCAGGTTTAATTAGTCTAACCATGGTGGAAAAACAGCAACTATCTCACATAATTATCATTTTTATAGAGGGTCTGACTTATTTTCAGATGTTTTATAAAAATCGTGTATAAAATTATTTTTATTAGGAAGCCAGGTATGGGAAATAGTCAAGAACCATTCAGGACAATCATTATTTTAGGTTTATCTCAATGTTTAAAATGGTGAGCGAGCACATTTTCTATGGCTCATAAAGTGCTTAATCATTGGAAGCAAGGCAAAGTATTTATTGTTGCTTTCATTCTTAAAATTGATGTTCTAATAAATGTTCTTGAATTATTTTTTTCTTCCTTATATCATATTCTTAATTCCCTCTTTCTGGAATTCCCAGATTGACCCTCTATTATTATCTTTTCTGTCCTATTTTCTATCTCTGTCTTTTTGCTTTTCTTTCTGGAAATAGTCCTCAAATTTTTTTGTCCTGTTCATCTCAACTTTTTACTTTCATTTTAAATGTTATAATTTTTTTAATATAGACATAATGTTTTTAAGTCCATTTGACATTATTGAAAGCTTTAACATTTTATGCTCTTTGCATTTATTTTGTTTTGTTTTGTTTTGTTTTTGTCTCTGTTTTTCATATCATACGCCTGCCTCGCCTGCACTTGCCTATGGAGTTTTAGTTTCGTTTTATTTGCTTTTAAGTGTAAGGCATGAGAAACCTGGGTTGTCACCTTAACTGAATAATTAAACTTAGCATCACCAATAAGGGAAACACCCTGGCAGGATGTACAATGTGACCCAAATCTAACAGCGAAGAAACGATCGGCATATCCAGATTGTGGCATATTCTGAAAAAACAACTGGTCCGGACTTGTTGAGCATGTCGGTGATGAAATTAAAATAATGTAAGGTGGACGAGGACCGTTCTAAAAGGAGACATGACAGGAAGTGTGTACTACAGGCTTCTTTATTGATCCTGGAAAACTAGAGGGTGAGGAACATGTTCTGGGTGTGTAACTGATGCTCACACACAGTTTCCTTAACCCCACTGTGGTCGATGATGGGTCTTACAGTCCGTCTGCAGGAAGGAGGTCTTGCTTTTTATGGTGCCGCCTGACCCCACAGCCTGACACTCATTGGTGGCAACTCGATATTTCAAGCTTTTTCATTCCTTGTCCACCTGCCTTTCATCTTCCAAAAAACATGTTCTCGTCATGTCTCCTCTGCTGTAGTCACCCGTATTTTTTTTT
>NW_011888893.1:1421889-1423650 GCF_000151845.1 Pteropus vampyrus
CAGGATGTACAATGTGACCCAAATCTAACAGCGAAGAAACGATCGGCATATCCAGATTGTGGCATATTCTGAAAAAACAACTGGTCCGGACTTGTTGAGCATGTCGGTGATGAAATTAAAATAATGTAAGGTGGACGAGGACCGTTCTAAAAGGAGACATGACAGGAAGTGTGTACTACAGGCTTCTTTATTGACCCTGGAAAACTAGAGGGTGAGGAACATGTTCTGGGTGTGTAACTGATGCTCACACACAGTTTCCTTAACCCCACTGTGGTCGATGTTGGGTCTTACAGTCCGTCTGCAGGAAGGAGGTCTTGCTTTTTACGGTGCCGCCTGACCCCACAGCCTGACACTCATTGGTGGCAACTCGATATTTCAAGCTTTTTCATTCCTTGTCCACCTGCCTTTCATCTTCCAAAAAACATGTTCTCGTCATGTCTCCTCTGCTGTAGTCACCCGTATTTTTTTTTCCTTGTGGGTTTGTAATATTTTATTCTCATTAAAACTTTAAGAGATTTCAAGAAAGAAGAGATGCATGTTTATGATCAATAAGCCTTGTTAAGTGGAAATCCAATACTTTTTTTTCTAGGATTTAATTTATTTTCTATTTTCTCAATTTTGATCATCATGTACATTTACCGCCTCTTTCAAATAAATCTAATTTCTGGTCAAGTGCTCAAACAACTGTCAACTCACTTGTAAAAGACTTGTTCCCATTTCATTGCTTTTAATTAATGTAAGTGGGTAAAACAAAGTGAAAGAGGAATAAAATAATTTCCCTAAATCTAAAGCCGGCAGAAAGAAAAGTTTTATAGTCCCGAGAAAGTCATATGTATTTATGGATAGTGGTTTAATACTTGGGTACAGATAAGTTTAAAAAGTTGGACACCTGGATTAAAATCTACCTGAAGATCAGTGTATGCCCCTAACTTTCAGTTTTCTTAACTTTTATGTAGTATTAGTAATAATTGGATGCATTTCGTAGTATTAGAGTGAGAATTAAAGAATACATATTGATCACTTAATACATTTTGAATGTTTACCATTTGGTATGATGATCATCATCATCCATTATCACATCATCGAGAAGGACAGTGGAGAAGGTTCACAAACAAAAAATTCACAGACAAAACCAAGGAAGCTGGAATATACATCATCATGATATAAAGTTTAAAGAAGGATGAATAAAATAAATTATAAGTATCCTCTAAATCTTGGACCAAATCTGCATGAATCCACCATGTTTACCTCTCAGATCAAAAGCTGCTCCCGTTTTTAAGTTGAAAGCACAGAGGTAGAAATTGGGAATTTCAGCTATTTGAGAAAATGTTAGAGGTTTATGTAACTTGGATAATACTGAGTGTTCATTCTGAACAGCGTAACTTTCTTGTATGGTTAATATTACTCTTTCCTAATGAAGCTCAAAACATCACATAATGAGAGCAGCTTTTTTCTGCTGCTTTTCTCCCTGATTTTAGAGCGATTTCTTAACATTCATTGAAGACGTGATTTGCAGTCCTGGCCTTTTTCCTTAAAGGAATGAAGGGTTTGGCAAGCATTTAGGTGTGGAGACAGACTAATTGTGCCTCTCTCCAAAGGATCTTAGAAAATGGCCTCAGGCTAGGATTTTCCAATCATCTTAGAATCTTCTTTTGAAAGAAAGTCACTGCTGAATAATCATTTGTACTCAGGCCGAGTTTTGCAAAACAGTTGAGATTTAGTGGAGGAAAAGAGGAAAGAGTCCAGTGCTGCTGGCAAACC
>NW_011888893.1:1425075-1433263 GCF_000151845.1 Pteropus vampyrus
TATTCCACGCAGTGACCTCCTAAGTACTTTTATCACCTGTGTTTCACAGCGAAGGAATCTGAGGCACAGAGCTCGTAAGTGAGGGAGGTGACTGTCAGTTGCCAAAGTCGTAACTGCCTCATCACGTGCAGAGGGAAGGGAGGTGTTCTGTTATTCTTTATTTCATTTGCACCATAGTTTACAGGCACTGTTTTGCACACGATGTATGCTCCACACATGATAATGCTAGTTATTCCCTTCTTAGAGCTTCCTGTTGGAGGGCGAGGGGAAGGCGAGGCCTCACAGTTCACCCCTCATATTCTCAGCGTAATGGATAGGCACTGGATGTTTGACAGATCACTGTGTGACAGTCTTGCTACAGAAAACGATTGAACAAATAGTGTCTTTGCTTTCAGAGCTAATGTTCTAACTAGATTAGATTGATGCAAATAAGTGTTAATACAGTTAAAAGTTGCATTCGGTGTAAATAAAAACATTGATAAATTAATAAATAGCATCACAATCATAAATGCTCCATGTAGCAGAGCAGAATATAAAACTAAAAAGATGATAGATGGATGGATAGATGGATAGATAGCTTTGGATATGAGCAAAGGACAAAATGAATATCTTAGAGCATTAGTCAGAGAAATCTTCCTGGAAGATTTTTTAAGTTGAGTTAGTCCAGAAATTGGAGAATATTTTTATTTGCAGCATTATTGCACATTTAGATAAGTTAACATTCCTGAATGTCCTTGGCACAGAGTAAATGCTTAATATATTCAATCAGTATATGCCCCTCCTTCTGTAGTTGCCCTGATAGATCATTTCTTCAAACACACTATCGCCTACAGCATGTATTAAACAATATTTTTACTACTCAGGTTTCTAAGAAAATAACACTGATCTATCTAGTCAGTTTCCATGTTTTATAAAGAATTTAAAAAATGCATTTCATAAAGTACATCTCCTTTCCGTTTCTGCATATATATATGTGTTTGTGTATGTGTATATATGTGTATGTATATATGTATATGCAGAAATAGTTTTTATTTAATATTTTAATTGCAGCATTTCAACAATTTTTCTAAATTGCATACTTAATTTTTTTAGTGTTTTGTATAAGTACAAAATTTAAATTTAATTATATATTTAAAAATAAGATATTGAGCAAGGAAACATAACATCTGTTGTTAAGGCTTCTTTTTTATTTTTTTTAATGAACCATGTAGTTTTTATTTTCTAAGTTTAATTAGTAGAACCAAACCCTTAATTCTAGGTTAGCATTATAAAGCATTATCAAAGGTATTCACAGCATACTGCAATTAAGGTTTACTTGATTAGGCAATTATGAGAAAATGAACATTTTTTTCTGTGTGAACAATGAAGTCATTTAAAGTGTTTTGTGGAACTAATGTGATAATGGCAATGCTGTAGAACTATAAGTAGTATTATTACTGAAAAACATTTCATTTAACATTTTGGAAATGATTTCTTTCTTGAGGCTCTATTTTAGAGAATGTCAAATATATATACTCTATAAAATATGTACATTTTCTCTGAAATCAGTACTGGCAGAAACAAATATTTTATTTTTTAGACATTTGTTAGACAGCTGGAGTTTATGGTTATTAAGCAGGAAAGAAAGGTATTTATTTGCCTAATTGAAAGTGATAATGTTACTTTAATCTGCATGTTATTCTTTCCAATGCATTAATAAATAAGTTTTTAAATTCCTATCTAAGAAACATATCTTCTACTTTTTAGAAGTTTATAAATTTATGGTAGCCTTTCGATGAACGCAGTACATTATTTCTTATCATTTATAATGGATGTTCAAATAACATTGAACTTCGAACCTTCATTTGACCTTTATTTCTCTTTGCTGGTGTGAGAATAGATGGAGTATTACTTGAAGTTCACTGTAAATTGGCTTCATTCTCTTGAAATTTTAGACCCATGGCTTTAATAACATTTTTCACTCATTCTAGATCCATTTGCTCTCGATGGATGCACACTTCCACATGTCACGGTGGGCGCCTTGACTTCTCTGCTCCTTGTCAGTAGATTCTTTCGCAGATTTACATAAATACCTTTCTCAGAGGCAGCATTTACAGCATTTACAGCATTTGCTCATGACAGCAATGATCCTTGTGCATTTCACATGCAGTCTTTATGTGTCATTCCAGAGGGGATATTGTTGATCGCTTGTCAGGCCTACTGACTAGATGTCATTCAAAGGATTATTTGTTATTTTAATGTAAAGAATTCGAAACATTAAAGTCAATTAACCCAACAGGGCCACAGTATGAGTCAGGTTCAAATGAAAGTTTCAGATGCTTCTTTCGATAACTGCCATGAAAGATGATGAGGAAAGAATGTGGTACTAAGGACCCAACTGTGCAATTAGGATTATTTGTGTCCACATTCCCCACGTCCCCAATTTCTTTCATAACTGTAAAATTAGTATTTTCAAAATATCTGGAAATATACCCCCCTCCCTGGTTAACATCCAGTATCAGAATAAGGGAACTTTACATTAACCACGCCAGTATATAAGCAGAGATAATCTACTGTTATTAAAAAGAAGTCACAGAGGTAAAGAACAACAGTTTAAGGGCAGATTGGAATAACTTAGACGCTTTATTTAACAGAGTGCCAAGAATAATTTTACATACCACAATTTTATATACTGTGTTTTTCACATATTGGAGTCTAATAGCGCATTTTTCTCTGAAGCTAAACGTGCTTTGATGGAGTTTGTAGGTGAGAAGTAACTCTCATCTCTGGAGTCTGGTGAAGCCAGGTCTAAACATGGTTTGCATTCTCTGCACATTGAAGTCTGTTCCTCAAAAGAATTAGTTATGACTCTATAAAAAGTCAACCCTGATTACTATGAAAAAAAACATTTCTTTGGCCTTTGAAACTTTGGAGCCAGCCAGAACAGAGAATGGCTAAACATAAAATTTTTTTCTTATGAATTTCAAATCTTAGAAACATTTCTTCTTAAAATATCTGAATTATTATTTAATTAAAAATATATGGGATTTCTATGTTTATTTTATCACAGTTACATATGTAGATAGAATAGCTTGAACTTTATTTATTTATTTTCTCCATTAAGTATGCATGTTTCTATTCACTTATTCACTGGCAGCTATTTCTGCGTGACAGAGTACCTTTTCATTCCAATCTCATGACTTTTGATTCACTTAACTAAGAGAAATGCAGCATCTCTTCGTTATGCTACTAATGACTAAATAGCGTGCCTCATAACGCTCATGCAGGCTTTCTGAGAAAACAGGAGTGGCCAAGTGCAGTTCCAGGAAAGAGGGGGAAAAAAAAAAACAAAACAAACAAACGAAAAACTTTAGTTCTGGCATGAGAACTCTGTCTCCTCTATATGGTCCCTGGGCCGGATGTAGTTCCTACCTCAAACCTCTCTTCCCCCCACCACAGAGACCCCGTGAGGACTTCAGTCTGTCCTGTACAGGTGTCCTGTGACACTCGACTGCTCTGAATCTTCCAGAAGGGAGATGGAAGCAGAGTTTCTGGCATTTTTTTTAGTAAGTTAATTAGAGAGAAAACCCCATGCTAGTAAAAGATCTGAATGAAGAGGATATTGGGAGACAATAGAAAAACTATTAAACTTTTTCCCTTGAATTACTTCCCCGCCCCACTGGTTGGCTTTCTTCTTTGCCCATTGTTTCTGCCATGGTAAAGTATATTCAGTTGGCATGGGTAACCCGGTGCAAAAGACGGCTCAGCTGTCGATCATATTTAAGTTGCTTTAATTATTACTTGCCTCAATGAGTCAAGAACGAAGGATGTCACATGACTCTAAAGTGAAATTTCATGTGAGATCTAACAGGAAATTTCCAGTTCTTCAAAACAGCTGAGAAGTGTCAATAATGGCCCCAATAAGAATACACAGTGGGGGTTTTGGATTACGTTTGCGACACCCATGACTTAACAGGCTTTGGATCATAATAATATACGGTGGACATCCAATGTGGAGAGAACCAGCTTTGACAGTCGTTGTCGATTGCACCCTCAGAAACCCTAAAAGGACGTAGAAAAACGGGCTTAGGAGATGTAAGGAGTTCCAGGGCTGAACACTTTGGAGCTTTTAGACACAGGAATTAACTTTGCAGAAATGGGCTGGAAGCTCCCGGGTTGATAAGGAAAGCCTCCCTTGGCAAAGGATGGCAAACAGATTCCGAAAAACTGAGAAACCCACACTCACCTGGATCTGTGTAATAGCTTCGGTGCTTTGGTGGTGTTTGAAGGCGATTAGTAACAGAGAAACAAACCAGGAAGTCTTCCAGGGAAACATTTAAGAGAAGAAATCAGGAAAGCGGGTATGGGTGAAGAATAAACAGCACCATTTAAATGTTATTGCACACCTGGAATGACTTCCAATAATATCATTCTGTAGTTCTGTGTGTCTGTATAACTGTTATCATGTTTTCTATCCATACCACCTGCCACTTGCCTAGCGGCTAGAACTCACTTGGTAAAATAAAAGGAGAGGAGATGGCTCATAGAAATAATAGTTTAACAAAAGTGGTTGCCAGGGGCTGGGGGGTTGATGGGGTGGAAGTAGGAAGAGGTTGGTTAAAGGGTCCATCTCATTTTTCCGTTGACGTGGCCAGAGGCTACACAAGTTACAGAGCTGATGACAGAGGAAAATAAAAATTAGTCATCTCAAGCGATAAAGAACATGGGCAGCTAGGGAGACTAGGTCAATGAACTCAGCAAGGCAGGCGATTCATAGGCCCCCTCAATTTTGTCCTGGCACAGTATTTTGTCACTAGACATTTATTTGGGATCCCATAAATCTGTTTTTGGCAGACTCGTAGTGTGGTCGATTTTGTAGAAAAGCATATGCTTATTTCTCACACATATGTATGGTGTGTTCTAAGAGCATCTTTATAATTTACATTTTGATTAATAGATTCTGATGATATTTATCTTGATGAATGCTCTCCATCTACTTTGTATCTTTTGTATTGTCTTTTGACTTCATTTCCATTCCATGAAATTTTGTGAGATATGTTTTCTCCTTTAAGTTTATATAAATTTCTACTCAGCAAAAAGCCGTTCGGGAAGAACTGTCATTTATTAGTTATTGTTCTTAAAAATTTCCCTAACGAAAGTGTATTATATCATTGCCAGGTATATATCCCCAATATGGTTTTATGCAAAAATATTTCGTACTATGATTGGTCACAGTGTAAAGTTGGTATTTAGAAAAAAATTTATCGTTTATAGCCATAATATTAAAAGCATAAAATCTAAAAAGATGAAAATGTGTTTTATTTTCAACTAAGGGCATGATAAATATGTATTGCTATTATAAATATTGTACCTAGAGATGAATTTTCCTCAGAAGCTGAAGATCTGTGACACGAAATATGTTCATATATACTGATGTTTTATATAATTTACATTGGGCAGCTGTAGCACATATTCTTAATAGTGGAGTATGTGTTCATGTCATACTGTTGGTATCTGCGATAAATCTTCAAATTACCAGCTATTTTATTGATGTTTTAGCATTTGAATTTAAAACCTGTGCTTCAGCTGTTTTCTATGTATTTGGGCTAAAGATACAAGCTGAATTTTGCATGCGAATCGTTAAATACACATTTTCTGAATCCTACAAGGGCCAGAAGAGTCCCCTCTGCTTGCGCAGGAGTGGAGGGACCAGACAGTGGGGTCTGTCCAGAATCAGATATAGCCATTGTTCTTTTTATCATTCTAAAATAAGATGATAGGTTAGGTTAGGTTAACCACAGATCAGTTTATCCATGGAAGTAATTTGTATATTGACATTATACCTGTAACATATGTATTTAACTCCAAGAAGAGGAAAATAAGCAAGTAATTCTAACACAGTGTGATAAGTCTCTCAGCATTTTAAGGACAATGTCTCCCTTTCAGATTTATTCTTGCAGAAGTCGAAAACCACAGATAGAACTAGGAGGCCTATATATTAACATACAGAAACATGAAAATGAGAGAAGGACATTTAGGATATAAAATAATTGAACTCGCTGGCTAGATGTGAAAGTTTTGAAACTTTCAAAAGTTTAACAACACATTCAAATAATTTTTTTGGTTTTTAAAATATAAATATTTGCATACTTCATGGATTCAAATCCTCGAGATCATATAACTTAACCAAAATGCTGCTCTGAATTTTAGAATAGTTTATATACGTAAAATTTTATTTGCCACTTTTGCTTTATTTGAATTATCAAAATAATCCTTTATTAATTATTCCACTATGCAATATGATTAATAACTTGGGAGCTCATTTTTATATATTTGTGTGTCTTATGGAAGTTATCCACACATGGATAAAAAGTCTCAAGCTTTTAATGAATTTAAATTGATACCTACATTTGTCATTTTATAAGCCCTGTAAATTATTCATAAGGTACTAGTGAAAACCTAGTTATAATAGTTCCAATTATGTTGTGGCTAGATTCACAACATTTTCCTTTAATCAGAGTTATAGATGACCACATATAGAAGGTGGTGTGATATAAAGTTAGCTTTAAGTAGATCGACAGTCATTCTGTAAAGTATTTTGAATGCCCACAGATTGGTTTTTTGAAGTGTTTGGGTGAGAGAGACACAAAGAAGCTGCGTTCTACTTGGAGCCTCACAGGCTGTGTCATGTGGACCAGGAGCTAGGGACCTGCCAGGGAGGTGTCTAAAAGCCATGGCATCTTCACAGGTACAGGGTTCTTATCTGAGGCTCAGCAAAAATGCCTGGGACATATGAGATAAAATTTAGTTTTGTGAGAGTGCTTTGTTATTCTATCAATTCGGGGTTAGGGACAGGGGAAGAGAAACCCCTTGTTTGATTTAATTCAGTCAAATCAGGACAGAGAAGGCAGACAAGACTTAGATTAGATGTCTTCAAGGCGCATGTGCCTCTGCCTTTCTGCTGTGAGTGATGCCTGCTCCGACCCTGTGTTAATTCTCTCATTTGTGAGATTCACGTCACACTCTTCCCTCCAAAGTGCTGGAGATGCGTGGTGGGGAAGTTTAAAGTTACTGCGGCAATTTCTCTTAGTTGCATCTTAAAGCAGTCGTGCCTTATCTGTGAGACAGAGCTGTGAGTCTCACGATGTCTCTCTTAGAGTGAGTTCCCTACTTGTAGCCAACTGACATAGGCGTTAAGAGTTTGCCAGTTTATGTATAGAGCTGGTGAATTTTCCGTTGCTCCTCAGTTATTACTATGAAATCTTAAGGCCGAAGGGGAAGGTTTTTAGTGTCCTCAGAGTAAACCTAACATCTGCGGACGAATGCCTTACTTATGTCTGTACCTCGTGGAAATGTATATAGTTTCTGTCCCTTGCCAGATAGACTAGCTTTGGGATCCCAACCATATGAAAAAGAAACTCCCCTGTTTGAACGAGCCACAAAAGACAGCTGGATATTGACACATCAGGTGACTGCAGACTGGGTTTTGGACAGAAACAAACAACAACGAAAAGCAAGTTTCGTTGTAAGTAAGGAAAAAAGCAGCGAAACATAACCATAGAATGGTAAAGGAACGGGACTTTTCCAGTATATAAAATGAAGAAGGGCCTCAGACTGGTTGTTGTCTGCACGTAACACACGAGAAGGATGCAGGACAGAAAATGATCAGAGTCACCACGTGGCATTAAGAAAAGAGAGGTCTGAACGCAGTAAGGGACAGTTGCTTAACGTGACTTGTAATCGTCACGTTCCCCTCCTTCAGGTGGTGTTTCCCACTCGGAATTTGGGGTGGAGGTGTTCTTGTGCATTTCTCAAACTCCCAAAAGAGAAAGATGGACGTTTCAGTACTTCTGAGCAAAATAAAATAAGCTGAGTAAGGACTCATTACGTATTGTTGGAAGCAGGCTATTTTCTATTTACGGGGAAAGAACGCTATAAAGAAAGCTTTAGGTCAGCCTTGCAGCTCAGAAGAAAACATCTTCTGTCTGGTAAGCATGTCACAGCATCTTCTCTGGGTGGTCTCATCTTGTCACGTGTTAACATTTTCATTATTCTTCTCCTTACTCTGTGCATATCCACTGCGCATGAGATTTCAACTTCCCAGACAAATTCCACTCCTACTTTTCCAAGGGAAGTGGGGACTTTCAACACGAACCTTGGAAAAAGAAGGCGAGGTTTGCTGAGCTTCCTCTCCTTGTCTTCGGAGTTT
>NW_011888893.1:1434543-1434953 GCF_000151845.1 Pteropus vampyrus
CTCCTACTTTTCCAAGGGAAGTGGGGACTTTCAACACGAACCTTGGAAAAAGAAGGCGAGGTTTGCTGAGCTTCCTCTCCTTGTCTTCGGAGTTTTAAGATCATTCCTGGCGAGGCTGCGTTCACCCCTGTCAGTATCAGTGAAGGATCAGTGACCTCAAAGACCAGATATTCTGTAGCTTGCAAAGTTTGTTGAATTTTAGTGGATACACAAAACTCTTAGTTGTTTCTTCAGACAAAAGCTAGGCATATTAACTAAATTAATCGCCAAACTTGCCTCCCTTTATGCTTCTGTAAGGATGTTTGCAGTGCAAGATTACATAGTATATGTAGCTATGTGTACCGTTGTTAAAGGACAAAAATCATACAATTTAGTAACAGGTTTGATGTCTTTTATTGAAGGGAAAACAA
>NW_011888893.1:1435953-1440026 GCF_000151845.1 Pteropus vampyrus
CTCCTACTTTTCCAAGGGAAGTGGGGACTTTCAACACGAACCTTGGAAAAAGAAGGCGAGGTTTGCTGAGCTTCCTCTCCTTGTCTTCGGAGTTTATAAGATCATTCCTGGCGAGGCTGGGTTCACCCCTGTCAGTATCAGTGAAGGATCAGTGACCTCAAAGACCAGATATTCTGTAGCTTGCAAAGTTTGTTGAGTTTTAGTGGATACACAAAACTCTTAGTTGCTTCTTCAGACAAAAGCTAGGCATATTAACTAAATTAATTGCCAAACTTGCCTCCCTTTATGCTTCTGTAAGGATGTTTGCAGTGCAAGAATACATAGTATATGTAGCTATGTGTACTGTTGTTAAAGGACAAAAATCATACAATTTAGTAACAGGTTTGATGTCTTTTATTGAAGGGAAAACAAACAAGCTATGGATTGGCGGAGTACAGTGCCTCATAAGCAGGAGAGCAGTCTTCCCTAAGGATTTTGGGCAAGAATGAAGATTTTTAGCTTTTATTTTTTAAAATTTTTCAATTATAATTGACATAGAATATTTATATTAGTTTCAGGTGTACACAATAGTGATTAGACATTTGTATAACTGACGAACTGATCATTCCACGAAGGGATTAAGAAATCCAAATGGGCAGTTATAAAATCGTCACGGGATGTGACAGCGAATGCAGTCAGTAATATCGTAATATGTAAGAGTGGGTTTCATGGAGCTTTCGAAGAAGCAACGTGCAAACTGCAGGATGGGCTAGGAGGTTGAGGATTTGCTTCTAAGGCCAGCAGGTCCTGTTTTCAGGGTGAGGTAAAGCAGCCAAAGCTGAGTCAGAGGCTTGCAATTGGTGTAGGTGAGGTTTCCTTGACAGGTATCACCTGTAAGTGTGGGCCGACTTAGGTTTAATTTGCGAAGTGGGCCTGGCCACTGGAGCAGCCTCCATTTTGTGGATCCCGATACACGAATTAACTTTCTCTCTCCATCCGTACAATACTATAAATTCTTAGTTGCCATGAACGAGGTACGGAGCAGCGTTCTAAGAGCTTAAAGAATTTGAAGAGGGTGGATGGAGCCCGCTGTCTCGCAGCTTAAATCTGCATTACAGGTATGTTTTGTCCAGCTTACATCATGTTGTTTTAGAGTTCGTCGCATGTCTGCTTTTGAGAGTTGAGAAACTTCTTGTGACTATGGAGGGACTGCAGCTCCTCCTGAGAAATGCGAAGCTCTGGCAGGATCTTCCTCCAGCTGTGTCAGGGGACACTCGGTCGCCACCATCCCGGCCACTGCCTGTCGCCTTACCCCGCAGCTTCGCTCTTGTTTCTGGTCTCACCCTGCTGTCATTTGAATTTGCCACCCTCCCTAGGCCAGTAGGGGTGACCGAAAGGAGATCGTAGAGGGGATTCTTTCAGAAGCCTTTAGGGCGCCGCACGTTAGCAACATGCTGAAGAAAATATCCTTTCCTGCTTTGCTAGAACAGATTAATGTCCGCTTTCCACCCCACGTTTTAACATAAATACAATTTGCAAATAAAATAAAGTAAATAAAATCCCTTTTGAGTGAGTAAGGTGGGAGAAAGGAGCATGATGTGGAAATATTGGGGAGTATTCTGAAATGACTAATATTTGCCAGAGTACCCACTGGTGGCAAAGGGTAGAATGTGGACTGGTTTATATGGCAAGTTCTGTCTGCCTGTAAAGCATGTTAGTTTGTAACAGTGCTTCAAGTGGAAAAGTCACAGCTGGCTGCCTCAGTTCACAGAAAAAAAAAAGCACCAGAATTCACAGAGAAATTAACTGCTCTGGTGAGCACTCAGCTTCAGGAAAAAAAAACTTGAGCGCTTCACTGAAAGAGAGTGGTGGGTTTTCAAATTCTTGTGTTTCTTCAGTATTCCCAACTACGAATGTACTCATTCCGTTCATTATTTTCTTACAATAATAGGAATCAGTTCCAGGCACATTGTGTTTTTACTTCAAAATCACTGGATGGGTACACTTTAAGTAAAATTTCTTTATTTTCACTTACAACAATGTCACAGCTGACAAAATGAAACTTTTACGGTTTTTCTTGCCGAAAGAAAAATTAAATGTAGTGTTTAATGAACGCTTTGAAAATTGTAACTGTTACCATAATGCAAATAATTCGGATTTCCATTAAATGTCCCTATCATATTTGACACACAAAGTTTAACATCCTGCAGTCGAGAGTTTCTGCTTTACCATCATAGGAAAATCTCTACATTTTTCTTTCCTTATAAGTTTAGAAAACCATGTTAAAATATTTTTGACACAGAAGACTTGGCATCGGTTCTCAATTTAGTACTCTTTTTATATATGTATACATATATTTTTAGTCAAGAAAAACTGCAAATGATTTTTACATATTTGGAATGAGGAAAAATTATCTAGAACTAGAAAATTTAGTTGTTTTTGTTTAAGAAGTCCATATAAATTCTTTCAGTTGATAAAAATGCTTATCTATTCAGCTCAATAGATAATTTCACAATTTCAAGGCTTTTTAAATCAAATTCTATTTTAGAGAATTGACATTCTGTGATAGTCTATAAAATGCAGGACTTCTATTCAAAATATTTGAGTTAGTTACAAAGTAACACTGAAAGACTATTACATTATTTATAATTATTACAATTTGCAAAATTGATAATTTCATGTCTTCTCATATATAAGATTTCACCTAGCATTTGTTTCATTATATGTACAGTGAGAATTTAGATAATTTGATCTCACAGCATTGTCCAGGTTCAAAATTCTATAATATTGCATTTTGAACATTAAAATGTTAGGAAGATTTTATGTATTTATTTTGAATTCTAGGAATTTCTATATAGTTTTTTTTTTTTTTTCCCCTAAAACTAAAACCAACAAAATATCTCGGAAGCCACTCGCTTATAACCATAAAATCTGATAAGGCGGTAAGACATCTTGGAGCTGTGGGTTTCCTTTCGGTTTACCCTCTTCTGGTTAATCACATATCTGTTTATCAGAGTTCTTTTTATTCAGAAATGTCTAACTTTCCACTGTCTTTCACATACCATCTATCTTAAGTTTTCATCACATTAAGTCCACCACTTATATTTTTGATCTGAGGGCAAGGATGCTCAATGAATGGCCTCATCTCGTGAAAATATGTAGCATCTGTGCACTAAACACAGGATCCCATACGATAACACAACTCACAGAATCCCCCAGATGAGAAGATTGATTATTTCTGGAATATTATGTGGCATTCTAGCTCCTGACTTCAGAAGAAGCGAAATGAGGATAACTTGGATTCTATCCTGAAAGAGTACACTTTGGACTCACTTTCGCATGTGTTTAATAGGCTTGACATGTGATGAGAGTTACGGGACAGCAGAAGAGAAAGAATCCTTAACTATGTCTGCTTATATTTAGCTACCCTAAGGCACTTTAATTCTTGTCCATCCTTTATTCTCATAAAACTGTCACTGAACCAAAAGATCTATCTGGATAAGGAAGTCCGTACTGTCAAAAAGTAAAGCTACTTGGAGGAGCTTATGGGACTTTATGTCAGTTTTCTACTTGAATTATAGTTATTTCACTAACTAGTTATCTTTTTCACATCTATCGGGACTAGAGAGTGAGATGTAGCAGCAATCTTTCTGTAATGCCATTTGTAAACTAAATTTATGTGATAGATTTGCATGCTAAGTGCCTCTCTGGTAAGAGAAGCTCTCAAAGACAGCATGTTTATGCTACCATTTGTGTTTAAATCAGAATTCTAAAGCAGACCCAAGTTAAACGTGAAGACAGCATTAGATCTTTGAAGTCAGCTGTGGATTATTTACTTACCATTGAAGTTGTCTTTTTCTTTCTTTCTTTTTTTTTTTTCTTTTTCGCTATCTATTAGCAGCACAATCTGTGATTGTTTTTAATCATCTCTCTTTTACTAATTCCATAGCTTTAAAATGCTTTGTGTGTTTTGGTGGTGTTATGAAAAGTACATATTTAAAGTTCATGATTGGTTAAGATAATATTGGGGTTTAAAAGATGTCTAAAGAGGCAGTTTAGTATATAAAGTTATGCATACTTTATATATATATATA
>NW_011888893.1:1441631-1501452 GCF_000151845.1 Pteropus vampyrus
GCTGGTGAGTCCAAAATCTGCAGGGCAGGCTTGAAGGCTGGAGACCCAGGGGAGAGTAGGTATTGCAGTTCCAGTCCCAAGCTAGTCTGCTGGCAGAATTCTCTCTCCCTTGAGAGAGGTCTGTCTTGGTTCTAACAAGCCTTCAGTTGATTGGATGGGATCCACCCACATTATGGAAAGTGATCAGCTTTACTCAAAGTCTACTTATTTAAATATTGATATCATCTAAAAAATATCTTCGCAGAAAAATCTAGAATAATATTCGACCAAATGTCTGAGTACTACTGTCTAGCTGAGTTAATGCAAAATTAACCATCACAGCCCCTTTCTCTAGGAAATATTTGTTGTTATAACTTCATTTTATCAATACCAAAAATGAGGGAAAGTAAGTCTAAAAAATATTTTATATGTGGCCAATTAATATATAAACTTAGCCAAACTGCAAAATTTGAGAGAACAGTTCCTGCAAAATTGCCCTGACGTCCAACACCAACTTCAGGTTTTGGATGGGGCCGGGCTGGAGCTGGGGGAAGTCCCAAAACCATCGTCGATTTTGATAATTCACTAGTTCTCAAAGAACTCACAGAAAGTTTATTATACTCATGATTATGGTATATTGGGGGGAAAGCAATGTCGAATAAAATCAGCCAAGGAAATAGACAGATAAGGCAGGATGTGGGAGGGGTGCTAAGGCAGAGCTTCTGATCATCCTCTCTCCATTGAGTCCTACCTTCTCCTGGCTGTGCCAGGAGACAGTATACACAGGGTATTGCCAGCTGTGGACACTCACCTGAGCTTGGTGTTCAGAGTATTTGTCGGAGCTTCATCCCATAAGCAGGATTGATTGAAGGATTGCTCATGTGGTTGAGTTTAGCCTTTCAGTGAGCTGATACCTCAGGACCCAAAGTCCCCAACCTAAATTACAGGGCTGGTCTTTCTGACTTGGGCAGCCCCCAGCCAGTCCTCACCCTAAGCAGAAATGAGCGTGTCGGGAATGGCATAGATTACCTCCCAAAAGCAAAGCCCAAACCTCTCTGTACACAAGGCCAGTTTTTTAAATGCAAAGTTAGAAAGATGATACATTATTATTTGGAGATAAGTAACACCAAGGGAAAAGTTTTAAGGCGAGAAGTCACTAACCAAAGAAGCTTGGAGTGATGGAAAGGTTATCAAGCTAGACAATTACCTTTCTGAGCATCCCTTACCAGATCTGCAATAGGAGAATACTGGGTTCCATGAATTCCAAGGTTCTGCTGATATTTCGTGATTTCAGAGGGCCTGCAGAAACGTAAACTATTTCTCCTTTTCTAATTTCACAAGCAACTTTAAGTTGGTGAGAACTTTCAGGCAACTTGTCTAGAGCCCAGTTGTAGAAACCTCCCTTCAAGCCTGAAGGTCCTGAACGAACTTACCCTTTCGCTTCAGAAGGAATTAATATCAAAGGCTTAATCTGCCTTTGCAGGTGTCTCTTTTAATGAACAAAGCCCACGTCTCACCCTCTCACTTTCTGCTCTCAAACGTCTTTGTCCTCACTGCCTTATCTTCACTAGATCACAGGAAGAGGATACATTGATTAATTTGTATTTTAAAAAAAGGAAAATTTTTTTCTGCCTCATTTTTACTATTCCGTTATTGAAGCGAAAGATATTTTCAATAAGCATCTTCTAGCAATATTAATTTTTAGGCAGAAATCAAAAAGTGGCACTATACCTGTGAACAGGAGACTGTCACAGCTGGCCATGGCTTTTCCTGTCCCCTCTCCCACCCCAAACCAGTCTCCTTAGCAATAGTCATTATGGGGATTATTTCATTTTCCTACCGAATACTCCTATTAATAGGGAGCTCATAAAACCTCATTATTTTGAAATCGCTCAAAAACTATGAAATGTATTCATAATATTAGAATAATGGAATTGATTTACATAAGATACAACACGAATGAAGGAAATTGCACTGGTTTTCGTTGCTTTACTGTTGGTTATATAACATTATTAGAGCTTTATAGGCTCTCAGATATCTTTGGGGATTAATGAATGAAGAAAAGTTATGTTAATGTGCGCATTCACAAGTTCAGAATGCCCTGATAGTCCTTTTCTATTTATGACAACACGCATGCCAACTTGTATTATACAAAGATTTTCTGCATTTATGTGAAGGATTTATTGGGAGAGAAAATGGACTTCAAAAAAGGAAGGGAAATTACAGGTATAGAGTAGAAAAAAAAATCATGTCAAGAGGAGCAAAAATGAGAAAAGGAATTTTTTTGATTTTATAGAAATACTATAAGATTGGCCATTTGTTACGTCTGCTCTTAAAATGACGAAATCTTATAATGGAATCTATCTTGATATTGACTACGTCTCTCATTTCCTAAGTATGTAGAGCATGTTAGTGACATAGAATTAGAATGAGCTATACCAGTAACAAAAGTGGCCCATGAATTATATTATTAAATAGGTATAGAGAAATACAGAAACATACTGCCAGAGATGACAAATTAAAAAAAAAATTCCATGGCTTCTGCTTAAATAGTGTCTAATCCATTGATCTGCTATAACAGTCAGTTAGAATAACATTAGTGTATACCTATACAAAAGGTTTCATAGCAAACACAATTAATTTCAAATTAAAATTGAATTTTATCACAGGTAAAAAATGTAGGTCAGCTACAGTATTCAGACAATAATTATCTAATTATTGGAAAGGGTCATTTAAATATGAGTCATCTCAATATTTTAAGTCATTTAAATAGTTAATAGTTAAAATGATCTAAATCTTTTATAATTTTCAAAAAATGGGCAATTTTCAGAATTTTTTAACATATTGTAAAAATCACCTAAATGTGTTCAAAGTCCAACTACCATTTATTAAAATATAAATAGAAAGTATATCTAGAACCACGGGCTTCAAACATGTATACAAGACAAAGTACAGGGTCTTCCTATCCCAGACCCCCAGTCTCTTCCCACCAATTCTGTGTATCATCAATTTCTTTTGTATCTCTTCTGAAATTGTCTCATCATATGCTCACATACATGAATATATATGTGTGTGTATGCACACACACACATATGTCTGTAGACACACAGATAGATAGTCGTCTCCCCCAGAGGTGCTTCTGTCACTGAAGATTATAACTTTAAGATCCTTTCGTGTTAGCACACAGAGGTCTCTTTCATTCCTTTTAGAAAAGGGGTATCAAGGCATCATTTCCTTTTGAAGGAAATTTGGTATCATGCTTGTTGTTAACAAACAATATGGCAGTGAACCATCTTATACCTGTATCTTTCCCATCTGGTGTAAAAATATATTAAAAAAATGAGACATTGAAGTCACAGCTTTGTGTTGGGGCTTTATTCTGCACCTTCCCAGAGTAATTTGATATTCTGTTTGGCCTTTCTCTACTCTACAAATTTTTCCCTATGTTACCCGAAAGACCATGTTATTTTACCATTTGACACTTATCTTTCTCTCAGAGGCTCTTTCCCAAGTACTTTTGGCAAGATTAATTGCTTTCTAGCATATAACACAAAATGTCCATTAATATGATTGTTTTTTAAGGTAGCCATACTATCCCAATTCAGGAAAACTACTCGTATCTTAACAATTTCTTAAAACATACCTTATCTGAATTTTACATAGTTTATCATGAGGAAAAATGGATGAAACATAAGTCACTTAAGAAATTTTCTGTCTTTAGACCTTTGTATGGTCTACGACAAAAATACTGTTATAGCATTTCTGACTTATTTTTTAGTGTCCTTCAAAGTAAATCTAATGTTGGTTGTTTAATGCTTGTAGTTAAAACCTTTTAATATGTACTTTCCTTTCTCATATGATTTTATATCCTTTCAAGTCTCTCATCTCTAGGGCACTTTTTCTTATTACAATTCACATTTTATTTTTTTTTCTTTTTTCTCTCTTGGGAGGGAAGAATGGCTATATACGAAATAATATTTTTGAGCCCTGCATCCTTTAAATATTTAGTGTGTATTATAATTACATTGAGATGAAACTCTACACGTGGATTCTTTTCATGTTTCCTAAGCTACTTTGCTTATATTTATTTTTCTGAAAAAATGAATAGTACACTCCTTGCCCACAGCATTTTATGATAATTGGCTATATCGTTGTCATTAGTTATTTCTTTGGAGAAAAGTAGTTGGGTTTAACGTCATGGAGGAAAATGCTGGAAGTTTTAGAAGTGAGTGTGTAGAGGAAGGAGGGCTGGGGAGATAAACAAGTGACCTCTACTCTTCCATTTCAAGCGTGTCACTTACAAATCCAGGACATTTGTATTCTAGTCTTTTAGCAACCCCGCAATTTTCAGCCCTTCAAAAGGGAAAATGAGTGACAGTGACACAGGTGAGGAATGACCAGCAGTGTTGTCCAAATGCTCTAGGTCACACCGACTGGCTGCCTTATGTCTCCGCACATTTCTCTCAGGCATCACGTTTTTGCACATCAAATATTCATTGTACTCGGCAGCGCTTAAATCCACAAACTGTTATAACATTTTTAGACTAAAACAGAAGGCAGCTCTTCCCTCTGTATTTTCAAGAGAATTTGTACAGCTTAGCAGTAAGAGTACAGGCTTTAAAGTCGGACAAACCTTAGATTAAACTTAGATAATACAGCTCTTAAATACATCACCATCGTATGTCCGAATCACTCAGAATATTCAGTGACTGTCAGTACCGTTTCGTACTTCCCTCAAGGAGAACTTGGGGGGAATTTCATAAAGTACTCTCAATCTGTGATAATAGATTTGAGAAGTCCACTTTCAAAGTTAATCTGAAATGACAGAATGACTGCACTCTGTGGGACCCCTCAGATGCATGAGAACGTTAACTTGGGTAGTGTGTTCAGGACCCTCTCCCCTCCGCCCCCCCTTCCGTGACTCCCTGGGACTCATGGGATGCAGCATATGGTCCTACTCATGATGCTGATTTATTACAGCCAAAGGGCAGGAAGCAAATCAGCACAGAGGAAAGACAGGTGGGTAGAAACTGGAGCAGACTAGATGGAAGCTTCCAAGAATCTTCTACTGGAGTTACACAAAAGGCTTAACCCTCCCAGCCATGAGTCGTGACAGTGCTTGAGACATGTTGTCCACTAGGGAAGCTCACGGGAGACTACAGGTCTAGAGCTTTCAGGATGGGTCGGGAGATACCTTCCACCCAGCACGTACAAAAGTTCGGTCTCCCAGAAGGACGACAGGTATTCGGTGAAAACCACGGAGTCTGCACAGGCACAGTGGACTAGTCTTGTCACTTAGGGACAGTTTTACGTCAGTGCAGGGGATCGGTTTTGGGACACCTGCCAAATGCCAACCTTGCAAGCGGTCCTTTGCGAGGACAGCAGTCTCGAGCCCACTGTGCACAAGTTTGATCCATGTAACAGCAGCAAGGAGTTTGGGGAAAGACTCAAGGAGTGCAGAACCACCGTGAACAGGGAGTCTGACATTCAGAGTCGAGTCCTTCTCGCCCAGTTGTTGGGTCCCAACCTCCCAGAGGTAATCTGGAACCGGCCCCCACATATGGAGGGCAGGGAGAGACTGAGAAAAGAGGCAGGCCGCCCCAGTTTGGGAGGTGGCAGGTTCAATAAGCAAGGAAACTTATAAGGCTCACCATAGGTGGCCACAAGGCCAGTAGATTTCTGCATCCAGCCACCAAATCTGAAAAGTTAATATTGAGGTCTTCACAGGCTTCAGTGACTGCCCAGTCCAAGTGGTCTCATCACCACATCACTATCTCCACCTGTGACCTTGGGCATATTCTAGCACAGGGGAGGGGTCGGGAAACCTCTAATTGCTGGGGTCTAGCTCGGTAGACAAAAGGGCAGTCACGTCTCCTTGATGACCTTCTATAATACCAGTCATCACAATATTGTCTACAAACAATTGCTGCAAACATTTCAGATGTACGTTGAAGGAGAGTTCTACAAATCAAGCTTTATAATTGTCAGTGGTTCACAGTCTAATATATTTATAGCTTGCTTATATATTATTGTTCATCTCTGGCGAAAATATCTAATCTAGCAAGGAAAGGGGGAGATCCAACATTACCTGCATAAACACAAGTACTAGATAAAAGATTAAACAAAACAAATGAAACAAAACAAAACAAAAAAGCATCTTTCTCCTGGAATATGTTTTTTTCCTCTTTCTTTAAGATTCAGAGGTAAAATTTATGACTTTTCAAGTTATTTTTGTATTCCGTTGGGCTTTGGTTATTAGAATGTCCCCATGCTTCCCTAAACCTTTCCCGATACTATTTTTTGATACTACTATTATGGTACTTGCAGTTTTAGATGAGGATAAATCTTGCTTTAAGAAAAGATAAGCCTTCCTTACCCCCTGCCATAATCCCTAACAGAAAGGGAGCTTCTTACAAAAGCTCCTTTCCATAAAGACACATAATTAACTAGCAGGCATTGTGAGTGCAATCAGCATTGCTAAAGACATAGAAAGGGAAAAATCTTTGCGGCTGTGGTCCCTTCCACCCCATCCATACTTTTTATGGGAGAAATGATTATTTTTACCAAGTGAAATATTCGGGTTAATGGGTGTGCCTTTCTTCCCTAGCCTGACAAGAATGATGCTATGTCTCTGAAGATGTTTCCATACATCTTCCTAATGCTGCGGGAAAGAAAACACAACAGCCATAACCACAAGAGTAATTGTTGACCGACTTGTTGAGGGCTTAAGATGTGCTGCTCTCTACTCCAAGTGCTTTACATATGCACCTGACTTAATTTTCTAAATTAACAATATGAGATAGGTTTTTATGATGATGATGACCGTCTTCCACATTTCGAGGATGAAGAAAGCGAGGCAAGGGTGGAATAAAGCCAGGCAGCCCTGGAAGAACAGAGCGGGGATTCAGACACCAGCATTGTGATGCCAGACACTCGGTGTTACCATCTTACTTTGATGCTTTGTCTCCACTGTCTTATTTGTGTGTTTCTGCACGTGGGCAGGGGGATAAAACGTGTGTGTGTGTATATATATGTGTATATATATATGTGTGTGTGTGTGTGTATATATATATATGTGTGTGTGTGTATATATATATTCATAGGAAATGCATATTTTAAAAACACTTAACATTTAAAAAAATCAAGATCAGTTAAATCCATTGTAAATCAAAATGTATCGCAGTTACTTATTTTAATAACCGCTCGTTTTATACTAATTGCCTAAAGGCTTCTCATTTCATTCCTAAAATAGAAACAAAACAAAATCTAACATTCTGGTTAGATGCTTCTACACATTAAATATCTGAAAAAAATAATATTTCCAGAAGAAAGACAAACTTCCCCTCTATGATGATTAAAAAGAGTATATATATAATCAATATGTATTTTATAAGTTGTTACCTCCAAAGTCTTGTTTATTTTATGACTTAGAAATAAGCAGTAAGATAGTCTTCATTGGCAGTGGTTCAGCCGTCCTTCTGACTTCAAGTCATCTTGTCTCCTCAAAGAGCTAACATTTAATTGACTGTTTTAATAGACATATAGAACAGTTAACAATCTCTTTGATTTCCTTAACACTGTAATTATTTTTTTAACCCAAAGACCACATTTTGAAAGTTTCTAAACACCAAAGTGGTTGTATAAGCCAGTGATTAATTTTTCTTGTTTCTAATAATGAAAACATTTCTAGCTTCATATGATCAAGAACCTGAGATAATATAATTAAATTAACAAAATTCTGTACAAAATAAAGGAACTTAACAGTTTAGTCAATCCATTTATCCTCATTATGGGAAACAGTAAGTGTTCTGTTATGCCCTTTGAAATATTAAAAATAAGTCACAGGTTCTTGTGCCTATTTTTGCAAAGTACAGATTCAGAAACTATAATTACTCCATTTTTCTATATTAGTAGAATAATAGTATTATGCTCAGTTCTGGATAACACTTTTTATGAAAAATATTTGCACCTGGGAGAAGGTGGTGGCTAGCTAGCCTTGATAGATGTTGGGTCTGGTAATTCTTGTGTGACTAGAGAAAGGCCAAATCATGCAATACATATGTTTTAATAAGATCTATTCCATTCGCTCATATAACCTCAGAGGCCCTTAGAATTGGAAAGACATTTGTTTTGCTCATCTGGTAGCAGTTTGCATAGAAATACCTGCTGGTATCTCTGAAAGTCGTCCACCTTCTTCTTAAGTATCATCCGTGAGGAGAGAGCTCATTCATGTTTTGACAGTTTGGGGTATTAAGGAGTATCTCCTTGAGTCTCACTTAAGTCTTTTGTCCTGAAATCATTCATTGGTTTTAGCTCTGTTCCAAGGAATAACTCTGCTCAGATCTACCTTATTTTATATGTAAAAATTGTCTAAATGATTCTTTGTAAGATATGATTTCCATGTTTCTCACCATAATACTTATAGCTGGCATTAAGTGCCTACAATTTTCCAGGCACAATGCTATATGTTTCATGTTTGTTAATAATTTAACTTTCTTAATGAGTCTGTGAGGTAGGTTCTATTATTATTTCCATTTTTATAATGAGGAAACCGTGTTATGAAGGTTTAATAGGTATATCAAAGTTACACAAGTATTTAGAAAGTTATAGAAAGTTTTAGCATCTGAAACAAAGTCACACAGCTAGTTAGTGGGGAGCTAGGATTCAAACACAGTTTAACTCTAAGGCCTGAGCTATTAACCTCTACATTAATATTCTTTTTATGCCTATTAGATCGTTGGTCATTGGAACGTATCCCTGTGACTGTAAATTCTTTAAAAACAGCTTTCCTAGAACCTGAGAAATATTATTACATTGAGCATCTCCTTTCCTCACTCTGGTTTCTCATGCACAGGGAAAATATAAATGCCCAGTTATTAAATATAGAGGCCAAGAGAGCCCTTTTTCATCTTGTGGTCATCTTGAAGAGTCACTAGGAACAGGAAATCTTGTTCAATGGCTCTATTAAAAAGCAATCAAAATACAGAAGTTATTCTGAAAAAAAATAAACTAATTCTCGAGAATCACACGGAAGAGTAAAACTCACATGATTCCTCCTCCTCTTTCATAAAGAAAAAGTACATATTAGGGAAAAATTAAATCAGAAGATCAAGACATGGGGGCGTTTTCTGTTAAATAATGATCAGAGGAAGTTGCTTTTATAGTTTTTCAGAGAACATCTTGCTGTGATTTATCAACCTGAGTCACGTTCGCTGTTTTTCCATACCGAAAAGCTCAAGGCGTTATTTTTCTTTCTTCCTTTAGTGAGTTCAGTAGAGCAAACAGAATGAATTCTGTGTATCTGGACCACTCAGAAGTCTACCATTCCGATTTTTCTTCTAAATCTAAATCCTCATCATGAATCACTGTAAATGTAGGAGACATGAAACCAACAATTATATGAGATTCTCTTAGGTGATTCAAAACACGTTAATTGATTAATTAGTTAATTAATTAATTAACTGCGAGTGACTCTGGAAGGAGTGCCAGGCAGAGAGTCAGCCAGTAAGAGTTCCACACAAACTCTGACACGGATTCACTTCTTTCTTCATGGGGCGAAACGAAGAAATGGAGGGTTTGTTGGACACAGAGGTTCCACTTTGTGTTTGCATTGCGTCGTTAGGTAGATTTTGTTGTGCACTCCTTGTGTTTGAAGCGTGCAGAGCATGAAGCAAGGTAGAAAATGTTCAGGGAGTCGCATTCTCTCGAGTGGAGTTGGCTGGGTTGGTGTCGGGCTCCTGAGGGTCTCTGTGCCCATTCCCCGTGCCAGGTGACGGAAATGTGCCAATCAGAATCGTGTCACTCACAGTCTAGGCCATCTCCCCACAGAGACGGGCGCTCGTGACAACAAAATCAACTCAGACCCCCAAGCAGTCGTGTTCGGAGGGGGTGAATTTTCCTCCCTCCGATATTGAGAAGTGTCTCGCATTATTAAAACATCAGTAGTCTGTTTTAATTGCTTTTGCTTTGACTACAAAGTGTTTGGTGGGCTCAGAACATAGGGTGATTAATGATTTCAATATCCATGTGTTCTCTGCCAAATTGAATTTAATGTATTTGCTACAGGTGATCGCTGGGCCCTTTGTGCACACAGAACGAAAGCAAATTAATGATTAAAAACAGAACAGCTATCTGGTGTTCACTTTTAGCTTCCTTCATTCAGGGTTAGGCCCACACCTTATGATTCAAATCTCCATTCGGTGACTCTTGAGCGGTGGTGCTTCCTGGAGAATGACAAGGTGTGAGAAGCCAAACCTCCTTATACACAATAACACCTGCGGCGGGAGAAATTCTGGGGTGGGGACGTGGGTGTGGATATAGTCTGGAAAAGGCATCGTCTCTACTTCTTGCTTTCTTTGGTGATCTAACCTCCAAAAGATTCATTTCTTTGCCTGGTGGAGGAAGGCAGAAAATACAGTTAGTAGGCCTGAGTTCAAAAAAAGGTTGTAAAATGTTTCTCTGTACCCATGGCCCTTCTGCCTGCTGTGACTGGAATGCAGTAAGGACAGCCGTGAGAACCTTGAGGGTGGTCTTGCATCCGCTGTCACGTGGTGCCCGGAGCACGAGAGCTCAATTCATATGTGTTGAATGTTCACACAAACATGCGATTATGTTAGAAGTAGCCCAGTCTTACAGGCACGAGCAGCAGACTTAAGCAAGGCTTCTTTCTGCCTTTTAAAAATCTTACTTTCATTCTTGAAGATGTTTATGTTTTGTATTTGTTTGCTGTAAGGAACATAATGGTCTTGATCATTCTAGCTGTTTCTTTCCCCCAGAAGCAACCAAATTCCAGGTGCGGTTTTCAGACTCCATCTTCACAGAGGATTTAAGGGCGAAGGGCATTTATTTTTGTCAGACAGACTCTGAATTTCACAAATGATACATGAGGATTAGTGTGAATAGTGTTCACTGTAGCATTAAACTGCTTTTTACAACTGGCCAGGTACTATTTTAATCTATATCTCCAGAAACTATTCACAAGAGAATTACCCTGTGAGGTTACTTTTGGATTGGTTCTACTCAATAAAGTGACATAAAAATAGGAGCCAAAGTAGTCCATGGAATTTAAAAGAGCCCATCTTATTTATTTTCTTATTAATGTGGCTAAAGCTTTGGTATTGCTTTCATACATTTTACACCATCATGAATGCATGATGTCAGAAGATGCTCTGGACTCACGAGCTAATTTTTTTATAAGAATTTGAAAGTTTCAAGAATGGATTAAAATTAATTTTACCCTTTTTATTATAATTCTATAACTCTCAGAATGTTTGTCAGTTGTCTCAGTTTCTTTTATGAAGCATGACGGACAACAAGTTTTGAACGCAAGATATGCTTTAGAAAAGGTGTGCGCATAATTTTGCAGTAAGTTAGGAAGTCAGTATTTATTGTTTTTTTACTCAATTCCCAGAAAAAAAAAATCTGGTGGCACAGTGGATTGCAGTGGTATTTATTGAATTCCTAAAGGTGCCATGTGCCCAGAGTCACTGTGCACTGCTTAGTACTGCCCATGTCCAAACGGTGACATTTAAAAAGACTGTGATGTGAGTGGCCTTCCTGGTGTCATGTGACTCAGGAGCCCTGAAGGCTCCATGTTTGAAACAGAAAATCCAAAGGCGTATAAGATAAAGTTTCTGTTTTTGAGGAATTTCTAGGATAAGGGAGGCAGACATTGTTTTATAGGATAAAGGATCTTATGGTCAAAGGGTTGATTAACCTGCCTTTGGTCAGTGTATTTAGTGAGAGGAGTAGATACATCTGAATTTAGATGTTCTAACTTAAAATTCAGTGTTATTAGCATTATATTACACTGACCTCTCTTAACTCAAAGCTTAGTGCCAAAAACATAACATGCTTTAGTACTAATAGTCATGGATTACCATTTAACCCCCCTTCTACATTGCAAGAAAGTACGTGGTAATGTGCTAATATCTGCTGCTTCCAGATCCTACTAAAAAAAAAAAAAAATTCTGTGTTCAACATCTTATTTTCATTTTAATTCTGCTTCTTGTGACTTTTATTTAAAATAATCTTGTGCCTCCGTGAGAGCAGTTTTTAAGAGCACATGATGTGGCAGCAGTTAGACTTGACATCTGATTCCACCTTCTTTAGTTATTTATCGGCTGTGAAATATCTAGTTGAACTTTGTAACCTCGGGTTCTTGTACTTGAAGGTAGATTGATAATACCCGTATTTCATTCATATATATCATACATATATCACACATATATACATATATATATATACGAAGGTATGTATGTATTACATAAGCATTTAGTGCTGCCGAAAGACATAAATACGTATAGATATCATGTGTGCTAATCACTTAATGAATACATATGTTAAGCCCCTTTATTCACTGTTTTTATTTGGAGATGTCGTATGATAATTATTTGCTCTCCACACAAAAATATGTGGGCCTAGTATATAGATTTTAAAAGAGTTGATTTAGGAAGTGGGAGCTAGTAGTAATAGAAACATATCCGCAGTAAGTTGTTTTGGTTAAACCTAAGGTGTAAACACCTAATAGATAATATATTCAACCAAGATTTGGTTGAATCCAAAATCTAAACTTGTAAAATTACCACTATACACTGTCTCTTTGCAAACAATCCGGTCATTGAACACTTCCCTGGACTGTGCATGAGTTATTTAAAGAAACGATGAGAGTGTAGGGAATGTCTGTAATATTCTAAATTTATAGTATGGAAGATAATGATTATCTCCTGTAACTAGTGTCCTGTATCCCTCTAAGAAATAGACTCTTAGATAGAATGAACGATGGATCTAAATCAGAATAATGCTTTGGAGGTTTTATGTTTGTGATGGGAAAGTGACTAAAAGTTATTTATTCACTTCTTGCAAATTGGCCATTCTTGAGTCAGTTTAACTGTATTAAGTGTCTGCCAAGTGCATATGCTCTTATGCTTTTGATATTATGAGGCATGACTGAAAAAAGAATTAGAGTATAAATACAGTTAATTACTAACAATAGTGAGGTGAGAATATGTTTGTGGCACTGGCGATGATAAAAGTGTGGATTCATAGCTCTTCAGATGGTGTATCTGGAAAACTGCATCCGTTATGAAAAGTTTTACGTTGACATATATTCCATATTTGATATAAAATGAGAAAAATATTTTTAAAAAATTGAGCACCTAAACAGATTGAAAGAAAATGATTCCAATTTAAAATAACTTAGCATGCTTATTAAAATCTAACATGTGACAAAAAGCAAAATGATAAACATTTACAAGACCTCTAAAATAATAAACAACCACTTTCGGGGAAACCGAAAACAGAGACCATTATTTGTCTACTGAAGACGAAAACTTCTAAAACTTAATATTTTTTTCAGAATCCAACTTTTGACTTTGAAGTATGAACTATAAATAGCTCATGGAATTTCTTAAACAGTGCAGCACAAAGTGTTTAATATATGAGCCCTGTATATTAAATATATAAATATTTAATTTATATATTTAATTAAATATATAAATTTAATATATTAAATATTATATTAATATTAAACATTAAATATATAAATGCAATTCAGTGATATTAAAGAATGGGGAATATAATACAGATACGAAGTTGAGTCGACTTCCTCATTGACAAGTAATATCAAAGGCTGGCATTGTTAACACTAGCACTGTAGAAATATTGGAAGGAAAAGAATACTTTTAAGTGTAGTTCTAAACAATAAAACTACTTCAAAGATAAAGGAACAGCTCGCGTGTGTACATGTGGGGTGTTTACTAACACAGAGGAAAATAACAAATGCCACATCGAATTAAAATTATATTTTATGGTGCCCAATATGTCATTTTTAAGGCGCCTAGAGACAATTTTGGCATCTGTTTACCATTCTTCAACGTATTTCTATCGAAAAGTCATGGCTTAATTACAAGCACATTGCTGAAATCTCTTGTTAAACAAAAGCTTATTTAATATTGGCATTTCTAAAATTGTGTTTCACCAATGCTTAATTTCATAAAATACCACAATAAAAAATAATTCCACACTCAGAAAGTTTGGGAGATGCTGCCTTTTAAGTTTCCTCTTGGATACCATGGGAAAGATGTCAATGATCACCAAATATAATTTTAGGTCTTTATATTTTCCAGTCCCATTGGGTACTGGAATATGTTGCCAGTTATGACCAATACAATGTAAGCAGAGCGAACTGAATTTCAGAATAAGACATTGGAAAACTCGTAAGCGAGCCTTCAGTCTCTGGGTTTGTTTTGCTGATGTTTGTTTGTTTCCATTTCTTATCTTGGTAACGAAGGAAGCTCCACGTTACAGATGGTGCAACTACAAGATGGTGGTATCTCCATCGGCAAAAAGCTTTTGTAGAACAGAGAATCATTGCTATCCTGTGATGGGCATGTAGTGTGAATGACAAATAAACGTTTGTGTTAAACCACTAGGAGTTTAGGGTTTATTATCAAGATATATCGGGCCTATATTGACATACAATTATGTATAATACATATTATGTAATAAAATCTTTTAGAAGCCCTATAATAAAGGGAACTCTGTTTCTCTTTTATATCCCAAACTTATTTGACTAGAGAAACTTCATTTTTTACCACCAGAATCTCTTTATATTTCCTTGATCTGGTGTTCTGTGGAGCATAGTTTGTGAAATACTGATTTTAAGTGCTTTTTCACCTTACTTATATTGTCATCCTCTTTCACTGTGTGGGGTCAAGCACTTTGAAGGTTAACTGTCCTCTGGATGAAAGAGTGAAGCACTTTCTTTTATTTTTCCAAGTAGTACCTTCAGAGTTTTGAGATGCGTATTTATGATGAACTGAATGACAGTGGCTACATTGTGTCTACTACTATACATTTTAATCATATCTTATCTCATTCTTTATCTTTTCAGTGTAGGTTATTCTCCTTGAAATAACAGAAGTCATAATAATAGTCTCTTTTGTAGTTTTCCAAGTCTTTAATTAATTTAGTTGTTTTTTCCCTGGATTTTCCAGAGTTCTCTTATTCATAATTGAGAAACAATGTTTAGACAAGTGTTTTACCGTATGTTTTATAAAGGAGTAGGACATTTTTCTATTGAGCTTTTGTTGATATCTCTAAAAATTTATTGTGGGCACTAGAGAACAGTGAAAAAATAAGAATTCGTTTTGCTTTCTGGCTCTCTCTGTTAGATAGAAATTTGTTGATAACACATCCGAAGCATAATTTTTTGTACTCCTTTAAATTCATTCGTATGCTTCAGTCTGTTCACATTTTCTGTCGAATTGTTCCTCTAGTTTATTTGTGTTAACTTGACGTTGCCTTTCCAGAAACAATGTTAGATAATCTGTAATTTGGGATATTTCATTATGTAACCTTTTAGATAATTTGTTAAAAGCAATACAGCATGACAGTGATGGCGTACCCCCACTGATAACTCTTTTTTTTTTTTTTCAAACCAGGAAGCGCATTTCTGCTCAGAAGAGAATATTTATCCCTTCCTTATATTTATTGTGCTTAACATAATTAATTTTTTTCAAAACTTTCTCTTCTATGTCAAGACCGTATACCCAAATCATGTTACTTTTTCTCTAATATTACTATGCTTGTGGAAGTGTTCAACAGATTACCCGTTGATGTAGATGTCCGCAACTTCCTTGACATAAAAATGACAGTTACTCTTCTCTAGTTTTTCTATCACTTTCAGAGCCAACATCAGGGCTTTGCCTCTTCCCTTAAATATAGATATTCTTTAGGGAACCTGTTTGGCTTTCGGTTTGGTTTGGTTTTATTTTCTGTCCCTTAGACGTCACATCTGCTTTCTTCCATTCAGTCATTACTTCCAAGTAGCTGATTTGAAAATCACATGTTCAGTTCATTTCAGATGTCATTTCATTAACACGCCCCATATTTCCAGATGTCCTCAAACACAGTTCCATCTGCAGCCACCAATGTGTCACCTTCTTCGTGTTCAAAGCTTAAATTTTCTACAGTGTACCACAAAGTGGAATTTCCTCTTTACTTCCATTAATCTGGAATCAGTATGACTACTGTCTGAGTCCCATGGGTTCTAACTTGGTTACCTGCTTTGGAGGGGTTATTTTAAAAAATCATCTGGTATGTTACATCAATACAGATCACATGTTCTGGATTTATGGAATAATCCCGCATTTGAATACTCTGTGCTGTTGTTAACAAAGATATATTACAGTTTGCCCAAACAGTTGCCTCCCTGTTTAGATTGATTTTTGAAAAATACACACTTTAGTCAAGAAGCTTGGTGTAGTAAAAGTTAAAAAAAAAAAAAAAAGTTTTTCTTTTTTATTTTAAGGGGTTCTCAGTTAAAATTTATTAAACCTAACATTTAATAAAGTATCTGAGAAGTGCTGAAATAATCCATTAACTTTTCTCACAAGAAACTCTTGATCTTTTATTTTTCTCTTGCCCAAATTCTATTCGACATTCAGTTTAAAATCCAAAGGGCGTAGTGAAAGCCCTTAAGATAATGACTGTGAAATAGCAATATAAGCTGACATTTAATGAAGTAGATGTGTATGTCTCTTACCTGAAGAGATGTGAGGATTGAAAACCACACTGGTTATACACTCAGGGTGTTTATCTTCACCTTTTATCAGAATCTCCAAGGAACATTACTTAGCTCTCCATTAAATATCTCTGTAGATATTCCATAATTTCATATTATTTAAAGTTTACTGGCAATGTGAGAGCTAAAGCTATTTAATATTGTTTAGTATTTTGTCTAAATCTTTTAAAATATTCACAACCCCTAAGAGCCCATGCTTCATTTACGGTAATATAAGTAGATTCATATTTCTGGTTTTGTTATCATTATTTTATATCAATTGCTTGTTTAATTAACTGAAAAACTCAGTATTGGAATTTGAGACAGGAGGATGCCGATTCATGAGGCATCATACTTATTATCAAATGCCTAAGGTGACAGTTCATCGTGCATCTGGAATGTCACATAATTCACTCTAGTTCCCACTAGATATAAATCAAAAGGTTACATTGACAACTTGTCCTAGACTTCTAAAATGAGAGTAAAAAGCTTAGGTGTGTTTCACTTATTCAAACAGTGAAGAATTTGTAGAGAGCACAGAGGTGATCATAAGATACATTCAATAATGTTTAGACTTTTAAACCATGTTAGTATGAAAACTTCAGATTGAAACTATATGTAGTGGATATGCCTTTCAGTTAAAAAATATAGTTATGCAAGAGCTTTTATCTAGAAGTCAACTTAAGACCCATCTCAAGCCCTATTCTTGTGGCTTGGCAAAAAGAAGTGTTTAGTTTGGGATTGTTACTAAGTTTTAGGGGGTTTACATAGTATCACATTATGAATATCAATGTCATTAAGTCATCGCTCCAAGCAGGTGTCTTCTGGAAGGTCCATCACTCTGGTCCTCAGTTACAAATAGCATAGACCTTTCTTCCTGTCAGCAGGACCCTGACATGTATAGTGATTCTCTCTGCTGCTAATTACCTGTGTGGACACGGACATCATCCTCTGGTCTCCATACCACTGGATGTAGTGTCTACAGGATGAACCCACCTGCTTCAATCCAGCACATCTTTCTGTGAGATCTCGCTAGCTCCCTGGGAAACACTGAAGAAGATCCTCATGGCTCTGTAATCTCCCAAGCCTCTCTGAGTCTTTGATACTTCCCAAAGATGCTACTTGAGATGGAGGCATAGAGCTGTTTATCTGTATCTCCTCTCATTACTGTGTCTCTCCTTCCCTCACTTCGGGTGGAGACAAGGAAACAGAAAAGCCAGAGATTATCAGATGTTTATTGGTTTCACCCTGTCATCTCCTTCCCAGGAGTTATAGAAGAAACAAATGAAAAGGTAAACCACATAATAATGTTAACTTATCTTTTTCTGTAAACTTGATAATACATTACACTCTCCCAAAACATGACAAGTACCTTAATATATTTGCACCTCATGTCTTCTTAGTCATCCTTCTCTTGATAGAATATTTTCTCTGAGAGTATTTTAAAATACTACTTGTATGTATTTCTGTGTAAGGCAAAACTTTTGAATTCTTAGGTGTCTAAGAATGTATGGATTTTATCTTCACTTTCAAGTGATGAAATAGCTGTATATAAAATTGTGGGTCATGAGTTCTTTTCCTTTTACATTTTAGAAGGGTTAATCCTTTTTCTTTTTACATCTATTATGCCCATCAGGTTTTTCTTTTTACATCTATTATGCCCATCAGATTTTCGTGCCTGTGCTGCATGTTTCTGAAAGCCTTTAGATTGTTTCCACTTTCTTTTCTTAGAATCTGTGATTTTGCATCTAAGAGTAGGTTTTTAATCTGCCTATTATGTGTGTTAGTGGTGAGGTGGTATGAAGGGGGTAGGAAGGACTAGGGGAAGCCCTCAAAACCCATTTGGGGTGCAGAATCTTCTAATCTTGATTCGACAGCCGCTTCGGCCTCACACCAAAGCTCAATAGGCCAAAAGCTCTTTGTGCTGAATTGCCACCTCTTCAGGGCACCTCACCCCCAGCTTCAAGTGGGTGATGCTTCTTGATGGGGATTGGGGGGACACCTCATCACAAGAAAAATAGTCTGAGAGCACGATTTCTGCTTTAGCCCCCTCCTCCCTCACCCGGCATTTCGTGGCGTTGCACTGACCCTGCACAGCGTGCCTCCCCCCCTTCGATCTCGATATGCTTAGTGGATAGAACCTCAGGATTCTGACAGCTATACTTCGGCGTGGAGGGGAGCAAGAGCTCTCAGCATTCTTACTCTCCCGGACCCAGATTTTGCAGCATTTTCTAATATGCACTCCTATGCTATGGTTTGTCCTTTAGTTTGTTTTCGTTAGAAAGAAAAACACGGTCAGGTTTTGAGGGTGCCGACTTGACTAAAAAGAATTCTATTCTGTCATCTTTCCCTGGTGGAGTTAAATGGGAAGTTCATAAACTTGTTTTAAAAAAAAGTAGCCATTTCAATCACCGTTCCTGCTCCTTCTTTCCCCTTCTCGTTTAGAAGTTTGGGGGTTGTTACTGAGATCCAGGGTGAAAAGCAAGAAAAATAAGAACAAAAGTGTAATGACTATCACGAGCCCCAGTATTTGACCTTCTTATATTAACTCATTAGTTATATTGCCACTTTACAAATGAAAGCAGTGTTGTTTGGAAAATTTCTGAAACCCCAAATTTAGAAAGTATCAGAGCCATATTGTATATTCCGGTTTGTCTGACTCCCAATCTCTTTTTCTGACCAAGACATTTGTACTTGGAGGCAAACGCCATAGTTGGCATACTAGCTCTTGTCAACGGTGGGACCTTCCATAAGCCATACAACTTCTCTTTGCTCTCATTTTCTCATTCGTTAACTGAGACTACAAAAGCCATTTTGTGGTAGCTTCGAGCGTTCGGCTGAGGAAAACCAACAAGGCATGTGACTGGGCCCCATTCCATCACGGCGTTGGTGTTGTTCGCCAAGTATGAATTTGTTAGAAATTAATCCACATCCTCTTTGACCAATAGAAACCACTCTCCTCAGTGCTGTCTAGTTGGCATTTATCACATTTTTTTTTTTCACATCGTAAAAATAAAGCAGGGTGGCATGAATCACAAACCTATCTATTATTAAGATTTATTAATAGTGTAAATGACAGGAGTGATGCAGAGACGCAGGTGAAACGCGGAGTGATTTGAGGCATCATCTGCGGATCCCAGAGCTTTCTCTCCCGCATTGGACGCGTTTCCTTTACCAGAGTAATGGATGAGCCATCGAAATGAAGATCGCAGGTCGCTTCACAGAGTGAGAAGTGCGGTCAGACATCTGTGCTCTGCGTTCAGATCATTCAGGGATTATGTGACCAAGGGCCTACACTTTGTAAATCTATAGATTCTAAACGTGTTCACCATAAATGATCCTACACTCTTTCTGCTAAAAATTATTCCATAAACTAGGAATTTCCTTTTAGCAAATATTTCCTTTTATCCTGGGGTCACAAAAGTTTTTTTCCCTGGGGGAGAAATAGACGATAAGCCATGCTCGCCTTATCCCTCTCTATGTGGTAGGAATATAATTGTGATTATTGAATTTGATGCTGAAATAAATATTGTAATCTAATGCCTATTGTCTAATGTTTTTGACTATAAATATGACACGATCAAGTAATCATGTATCGAAAACCCATTGTACGCAAGGTAAATTTGACAAAGAGAAATGTAATTGAGACCAGAATTCCTTGTGATGTCTAGAAATGCTTGCTTTCTTGTGACATGATAGCATTTTAACTATTGAAACAGAATACTTTATAGAATAGAAACCTAGAGTAAACAATTTCACACGAGGTAACGGAAGGATTCCCAGAAAGGTTTCCTGGATCATTGGCACACTGAAGTTCAAGAGAACTTTGATAATTCTCCGAGACAAGAAATCTTTTTCCCATTACGAAACCAAATAACGGGAAAAGAGAGCGTGTGTGTGTGTGTATAGATGTATGTACGTGTGTTTATTTCTTTATAGTTTCTTTTCTTGTTCTTTGTGCACATTACCTAGGCAATTTTGAGGCATTCTACTTTCGTTTTAGTGGCATTTCCAAAATCTGTGGGAAATAAAGGTAACAGGAAATAGAGGAAAACAGGAGGGAGGAAAGAAGAATGAATTAGTAGGGGAAATAACATTTGCTAAAAGCCCATTTGATAGCAGGGATGATGGTAGGAGTTTCTGTGGATGCTAGGTCGACTTGAAGTTGTCACACATATTTGTAGCTGCTTTTCTTTTTAAAAAGAATTCTAATGTGTAGAGAATTTATTACAGGAAATCCTTAGAAGATAAATTCATTAAAATATCCTTTAGGTGATGGGATCAGTCTCGGTAAAGTGACTAAGTTGCTTCTTGCTGATTGGTGAAAAATAAGAATCACTTTAACTCCAGAGCAGAAAAGAATCATAGATCTTTCTTACTCTGTTAATTGACCTTGCATGTGGATTGAGAAAAATCATCAAAGAATTCCATTTGAAATCAGGAGGTCACATGAATGTAAAGGGCCTCTGTTTAAATAAAAAATAATATGGTTTAATAATACTCATAGTAATTATGACACAGTATAAAGTAAGCGAACCGAAAACTATAAAGCAATCTCGGTAGCAGTTGCTAAGTTATTAGCAAGGACTAAACCCTTTCAGAGGATGGTGGCTGCGAACATTTTAATTTTTCACTCAGTTCCAAGTTATCTAGAGAAATCTCCTATGTAAACTACAGTCTAGAAACCCTTTCTTTCAGTGCACAAGGCCGAAAATATGGTGGAAAAAAAGAAAAAGGAAATTATATTTGCAAGCACACTGGTTCTTTTTTGAGAGTGCAATGGAGGCTGATTCACATCAGTGAACATTTACTCTTAAAAACAAATCTCTCTTACTCTTTGCCTTGGTGGTCACTGAGCCAAGAAAAAGGCCAATTGGTTTTAGGGGAAAGAAACAATAGCAAACATGTGAGACATTGAAACAGCGAGAAGTTGGTGAAGGCATCTCTGTTTCATCACAGGCAGATTTCCCTTCAATTGTGAATATTTAAGATTATACAGAACACTTGGGCAACTTTTCAAGGTTCTCGTTTAGATACCTGCAGAGGAATCTAGTTGAAATATATAGGACACTCATCTGTGAGTCTCGCGCAGCAAAATTTCTCATCACTTTTATCGTTTTATCTCTGAAGAAGGCCTAAGAGATTCTGACTGTGGAAATCGATAGCTTACAAAATTTTTCCCAAGTCCGGCATATTTATTTTAGACACTTAATTTTTCATGGTTTTATAAAGTAGTAATTTACATTATTCATGTTGTGTAAAGATCAAATTCTTATTTTAAATTTAGGTTTAAAAGATAGCTGTTTTAAATAGAGAAAATAAAAACAGCATTTTAGAAATGTTTTTGTCAACATGTCTAAGAAAATAGGTCTTGCTATGTTATTCAAGTCACATTTTGAATAATATGCTTCTGTTAGATTTATGCTAAATCTAAAATTTGGCAGACAAATGTATTAACATGATTTTAAATGCTGTTGTTGTTGCCTTAGCTTTTTATTGCTTAATTGAGAGTATATGCCACAGTGGAGAAAGGGGAACCCTCACACATTGTTGGTGGGATTGCAAATTGGTACAGCTGCTGTGGAGAATAGTCTGGAGGTTTCTCAAAAAATTAAAAATGGATATACCTTTTGACCCAGCAATTGCACTTCTGAGTTTTTATCCCAAGAAAACCAAAACAATAATCCATAAAGATCTATGCACCCCTATGTTCATGGCGGCACAATTTATAATAGCCAAGATATGGAAGCAACCTAAGTGTCCATCAACAAGCGATTGGCTAAAGAAGTTATGGTTCATACATACAATGGAATATTACTCAGCCATTAAAAAAAAAAATGAAAGCCTACCATTTGCAATGACATAAATGGATCTAGAGGTTATTATGCTGAGTGAAATGAGTCAGACAGAGAAAGATAAATACCATATGATTTCACCTATATGTGGAATCTAAGGAACAAAAAGAACACACTGATCAAAAACAGACACACAATTTGGTGACAGACAGAGGGGAGGGAGTTGGGGAACTGGAAGAATGGGGTGAAGGGTTAAAGAAGTACAATTTAGTAGTTGACAGGTGGTCACGGGGATGGGCAGCACAGCATACGGAATGCAGTCAGCATTAATATATTGGCTAAGTGGAAAACCAGAGGAGAGAAGAAGCAATTAGGGGGATCGATTTATAAACTATATAAATGTCTAACCGATGTACTGCATACTTGAAACTAATAAAATAAAAAAACAGTATATACCAAGAATATAGTTTTAGTGAAAGAGGAAAAATATAGTCTTAAGGGCTAACTCTATTCTTTTTTTTATATTAGAGGAAGGAGTATACACTTTGGGCATTGGAAATTAGCAATGGCATTTATTTATTTATTTATTTTTTTGCCAAATTACAAAGGACCCAAAGAGCACAAGACTGTAGTTTTTTCTATTCTATATTTTTTAGAACCAATTCGCCATTTTCTAAACCATCCCTTGAATTGTTATTGATTTGATAATCTAACATAGAGAATATACTGGCAAAGACACTGTTCTTTTCTTTGGCATTATATAAACTTAAAAAAAAAATCGCACTGCTATAAAGTATGAGAATCTTGCTACTGCAAATCAGATTGGAAAAGTTTTCATGCCTCATTAACACCTGTGCTATAAATTCAGGTTTAACAGTTTGACAAAGTAATATTTCAAATTGCAATAATCACAGAAGTGTTTATTTTAATGGTTTCAAATGCCAAGCGGAAGACTCTCAGAGTTAATAAACATCCCCAAATGGATTCTCTGTGATAAGAGAATATCAATGTCATTTGCTTGTTATGCGGGGGATTTAAATTGAGTCATATCAAAGAACCAATTCTGTCTTTCAAGTTCCACATGCTTTCTTTTTTCCCCTAATTCTCAGCGTTTTAAATTTACATGATGATACACATATCAAAGAAAAGGGAGCTATATATGTGTAATCATTTTTTTTTTTTAAAGAACACTGACTTCCAAAATTGGATAATTAGAGAGTCTCAGAGTCTGAATAACTTTCTGGACAAGAAGCTCGCTATACTTAGTTTAACCCACGAGGTTCTTACAAAGTATCTCGAAATGGTAATTACTAAGTAGAGACACATTCGTAATACTGCCTACACATATTTAGTGGTCATAGTGAGACAATACACGATGACTGTTAACTACGACAAAAGTATCAAATTATAACATCAGAGGTGTCAGAAAGTTAGTCATCCCTTTATTCCCAGTTAAGGAAAGAAAGCACAGGAAAGTCCTGACACTTTTCTGTGATGACATCCCACAATGTGACAACTGCATCTGGGTCTCCTGACACCCAGCTCCAAATTCTTTCCCCTACTCTCCACTACAGTCTCAGTAGTGGGACAGGGGCCATAGGAACCTTACAGTAGGTGTTTATTTTTAAATTCTTATAGATCCACCGAAATTGCAAAGACAGAACAAAGAGGTCTGTCGTGCCCTTCAACTCGTTTCTCATTTGGCTGTATCCCACAGAACTAGGGCACCATGAACTTTCGTATGTATGATATTGGTCACGTGAGCAGAGGCATGCAACCACCACTGCAGGGACCATGGAGGACTCTCTGTCACCACAAAGACTTCGCTCACGCTACCCCTTTATAGTCAAACCTACCACCCCCTGGCTCTCCACATCATAACTTAGAGCCATCTGCTAGAGGTAGAAAGCTGACCATCCTTTACGTCCCTGTCGGCCGTTGCTGCTGTGAATAACCTTTCAGCTCTGTCCTCTCTTCTCTCTCTTTCTGGGACTTCGATGACGTGACCGCTAGAGATTTTGTTACAGCTGCACAGGTCCCTGAGACCCTTGTTCCTTTTCTTCTCCCTGTCTGTCTCCTCTCTGTCGTTCAGACCGAATCATTTATATCGTTCTAGCTTCTCATTCACTGATCCTTTCCTCTGCCCTTTATATTTGGCTCTGGAGTCTACTCTTTGAGGTTTTCTTTTTTGTTTATTGTATTTTTTAGTTGTAAAACTTGCATTTGGTGCTTTATGTCTTCTAATTCTTTGCTGAGGCTTTTCTATTATTTGTTTCAGGAGTGTTCAGAATGTCTTCTAGAAGCATTTTGATGATAGCTGCGTGAAAATCCTCATCACATAACTAACTCCACCTTTCCTAGCATCTCAATGTCGGCATCTGTCAGTTACGTCGGGTTGAGATTTCCCTGGTTGTTGGCATAAGGAGTGATTTTGACATTGCCCTGGACATGCGAGGGTATTATGTTATGAGACTCTGAGCAGGAACTCAATTTTCTGAGTTAACGGATCTTCTCTGACGTCACATTGCCTTGTGACCGCCTGGTTGAGGTGAAAGTCGAGGTTTCTCATTCAGCCTCCTTCGACATTATGTGGTGGGAAGGATGCTTCGTCACTGCTCAGTGGAAGTGAGATTTTAGGCTCCCCGCTGATCCTCGGCAGACACGATCCTGGCTGGGAGGGGAGAGGGGTGCCTCGTTACCTTTGGGTGCGGGTGGAAATCTGGGACCCCCATTCTTCTCTGACACGACTCTACCACGAGGCAGCGGGAGGCTGGAGACTTGACTAAGGAAAGACTGGTGAATCTGGAAGCATAAGCTTTCCACTTGGTCTTTGCTAATGGGGGTGGAGCTGCATTATTTTTTACGGTGTTTTGCTAGAGCAAGTGTTTATTGTATTCTGTTCTTGCCAGGCTGCCCCTTCCTTGGGCCTTCGGCGAGAGAAATCTGTTTGTTTGTTTTATTGTTTTGTTTTGTTTTGTTTTGTGGGCATATTTGTTTTCCCTTTGTCCATTCGCTGTTTCTGTGTTGCGGGCTTCTCCAGCATCCAGTCCGGGATGTGTGAGGCCAAATGAAAGCCCAGGGAATTCACTGCCATGTTGTCCCTCAGATCCCAGTGTCCATAGCCAGTCTGCCTCCTCTCTCCTGTCTTCAGAGTCTTCTTATACTTGTTTTGTACAGACTGTCAAGGGTTTGGGCCGTACTTCGCGGGAAGAATGGGATGTGTGTCTCCTCCATCTTGATCTGAGCTGGAAGACCTAGGTGTCGTTTGATCCCACAGGTATGTATGGAACAGGGAGTGTCAGTGAAAGAGAGGAAGTGGACACGGGAAGGTGTTTAAGGTGGTACCAGAGATAGGTTTTTTAAATGCATTTTTATTGCGGTAACATTGGTTAATAACATTATATACATTTCCGGTGTATAACATTATCATTCGCTATCTGTGTACTCTGTTGCGTGCTTACCACCAAAAGTCGAGTTGCTGTTCGTCACCGTATATTTCACCCCCTTCACCTGTTTCTCCCACCTTCCATTCCCTTTTCCCCAAGAGAATAGTAACCATCATCCTCTTGTCTGTATGAGTTTGTTTTTGTTTTGTTATATTTGTTCACTTGTTACATTTTTTGTTTTATATTCCACATATGAGCGAAACCATATGGCTTTGTCTTTTTCCCTCTGACTTGTTTCACTTAGAATAATACCCTCAAGATCCATCCATGTTGTAGCAAATGACAGTATTTTATCATTTTTATGACTGAGTAGTATTTCATCATTTGTATAGACCACATCTTCTTTATCCATTCAATAGACAGTTAAGTTGCTTCCACATCTTGGCTTTGTAAATAATGCTGCGATGAACATAGAGGGGCATATATCTTTTCAAATTAGTATTTTCATATTCTTCAGGTAAATTTCACAAGCGTGAATACTAAACTGGCCGATCTGCCTTTTATGATGACGACGTTTCAGGTGGCGGTGATGTCAAATCCATCAGATCACAGAGGGTCAACAGTGATGACTGAGAGTGAGCAATCCTGTCAGCTCTGAGCCATGTTCACTGTATTTAGATGACTAAAGATTACATTTGGTAGTGACGCACAAACCCGCTGGCTTCTGTGGAACGTTCACATACAGCCTGCCTGTCTGAAGTTAACAGTCAGTGATCCCATACGTAGCATCCGATTCTAATTTCATTCTTGTTATTCCTCAGTGCCTTTTATAGTCACAGTATTAAATGCGGTATTAGTCAAGGTGTCTACTGAATCCACTTACTGATATTTTGTGTTTTCTAAAAGGTTAGTCACGCTGATGCAAAAACGACAGCAAAAACAGATAATAATTATTCTTTTAATAATTAATAACATTTTAAAAATAATAATATGTTTTAAAATCGGTCGCATTTTAAAGAAAACGTGAAGTTTAAATATAGTGATAGTTTATGTATTTTATCTCGGGGCGGATTTAATTTCTGTTCAATTATCTATGGCTGTATCATCACCCAAAACTGACATAAAACAACAATAATTTGCTATTTCTCACAAGTCTATGAGTCTGAAGCTCTGTCAGGGATCAGGTTGGCGATTCTTCTGTTCCACTTCAGGAGGGCTGGGTTTACTCATTTGCCTGTGTTCAGTGTGTAGCTGGGTTAGGAGGTCCGAGAAGGCCCTACGTACATATCTGACACCTCATTTCTTTCCACGTGACCTCTCCACGTGATTAGCTTGGTCTTCCATAAGGTTCTAGGCAGAGTTTCAAGAACACAACAGATGGAATCTACAGATCCTCTTAAATGAAGCCACATATTATCAATTCTGCCACATTTTATTGGCCAATACTAATCACAAAGCCAGCCTACATTCAAGAGAAGGGGAAAATGACCCCACTTCTTCATGAGAGGAGAGATCAAATTTTATTGCAAAAGCCACGTAAAGTGAAAGATATTGTTTTGTGATCATCTTTTGAAATAATATGGCGTGTAGACTTCCTGGGTGAAATTGCTCATTTCATAATTTGCAGCTAGAGATGCTGTTCCTTTAGTAGTACACTAGTTTATTTCTAACTAATTATAATTATGTAAAAGGCAAATCTCAAACAAATGACCTAACTTGACCCCTCAAGAAACTAGAAAAAGAAAAATCTAAGTTCACATTTAGTAGAAGGAAGGAAATAATAAAGATCGCAGCAGAAATAAATGACATAGAGATGAGAAGAATAGAAAAGATCAGCGGGAAAAAAATGAGCAGTTCTTTTAAGGAGAGATTTTAAGAGTTTTCAGTCAATTTCTCTCTTCTCCATCAAACCATCTCATCCCTTTGTGTGTGTGTACACACACACACACACACACACACACACACACACGCACGCTCGCTCGCTCGCTCGTGCTCTCTCTCTCTCTCTCTCTTTCTCTTTCTCTTTCTCTTTCTCATCTCTCTCTCTCTCTCATCTCTGACAGTCTAGCACTATACAGTCTACATTCTTGAAGTCAACAGCAGGGCAGCTTCCTGGGCATGTGGCCTGTGCAGTTGCACAAGATCCTGCACACAGAAGGGCCTCACACTTTCATGCTCTTCTGCCATCGGACTGTCTTGAAATTTTTGACCAAAGGGCCTGCATTTTCTTTTCGCACTGGGTCCAGTCTCGTTACTGTGTTTAGAATGAGCTTTCAGTCCCTCACAATATGCTACCTGGCAAGTTTTCAAACATATTTCGAGATACCGCTTAAATACACCTTGCCTCTGAAGATTATCTCAATTCCCCACCTCAACTTGCAGGAGGAGGAAGTGGCTCTTGTATCTCTTGGCTCCATGACACTCGGCATAAACTGCTATTGTCGTAATTGTTTTAATTTTTTATGACTATTTGTGTATACATTTTTCTCTTCTATTAGTTGGGCTTAAAAAGCGTGCTTTATTATTGCACACTTAACCAATTTCCCAGTGCGTCATCTGCGGCGTGTATGGTAAACATTCAATAAATATTTGAATCAAAGAACAAATGAATGGAAGAATAGAATATAGTTATGTATACTTGTCTTTAAAATAGTAAGAGCAGGCACTATCAATTTCAACACCAGGTAAATTTGTTTGCTAACAGTCTGTACCTCCTATATCTACCGAAAGCACTCCATTACAATTTTTGCCCAGTCCTTCCATTCGTTCTTTATTGGAAGTATAAAACATACCGTAACCAGATATTCAATAACCTTCATGCAGTTATTACTTGAGCTTAACTTCTTCCTTTAAACTTAACTTTCCAGGGGCGATAAGAGTCAGGCACACAGTTTAACACTTACCGATGTGCTGCTCTACCTATATTCATTAATTCACCTTTGCAAACCCATCCACAACCAGGTTCTCAGTTCACGCAGAGGCTTCTACTTCTGGCCAAGATGAGGTAGCAGGGACCACTTGACCCTCCCATCCGAAAGAACCACAAAACCAGAGAACACATACAAAATCATGATTTTCAAGACATGGGACAGGAATGGATAATGTACAGCAACCCTTGAGAAATTAAAAACAAATGAGGAAAGGCCTGTGATCCCTGAGCCTCCTGCCTGGCTGTGGTTCCTGGCTGCAGGGCAGGTGCAGGAGGAGCTCAGCTGTCTCCCTGGGTTGGGAGACAGAGCTGGGAGTCCCCAGAGCCCAAGATGGCTGGAGTTCTTGGCGGAACAGTGATGAAGAGGAGAGAGCCACATGGAGAGGGAACGCTGGACTTCTCAAAAGGTTCCCTCTGGGATCTTCGGTGGGACTGAGTCAGACACATGTGTGAGGAGACTCCCTGAGGCTGGAGAAAGTACTGTGAATGAAGAAAGGGATCGATACTTGATGCTCGCATAGGGCTGGACGTGGTGCCTGTTTTCACCAGACAGAGGGAGAAGCCTTGTACTTCCTGGGGCATGGGATAGCCCCTCACAAATGTTTGACTGAGTGATGGAGCAAAATCAGCCCTAGACTAAATGCTGTTCTGGTCCCACCTAACAAAGCTTTAAAATAAGACCCAAAATAATCAAAATGTTTCCAAACAACCGAATTATAACAAAACTTGATAGACTTATAGGAATAAGCAAATATCTAGTACAGCACGGTAAAATTCACCATGTCTGCTCTTCAATCAGATATTGATAGACATCGAAACTAGTAGGAAAATAACCCATAATGAGGAGAAAGAAAGTTATCAACACGGGCCAAGAAATAACACAGATAACAGAATTAGCAGACAGGAATGCTAAAACAATTGTTACTGTTGTATTCCATGCGCTCAAAAAGCTAGAAGAAAATTGAACTTTGAGGGATTAAAAATTACATAGGATGCAATTAATGTCAGCTCAGACATCGTAGAAGATTAGTGAACTTAAAGAGAAATAGAAAGTACTTGGAAATACGCATACACAAAGAGCATCAGTGAACTTTGGGACAACGTGGGGTCCTGAAAATGGGAACGCAGAAAAAATATTTAAAGAAGTATTGACTACAAACTGTTCATATTTGATGAAAAGTATAAATTTGAAAATATAAAAAGTTCAACACTCTCAAGCACAAAAAATGAAGAAAACTATGCTAAAGTACATCATAATTAAATTTTTCAAAGCTAAAGATAACTGTAAAATATTAAACTCTTTGAGGTCATTCTGTACATTTCTTGGGTATCACTGAATATAGTTCAACATAGCAACATACACATATTTGTTACTTATTCTGTACTCATAGTTTAATTTTATTAAATCGATTCTTAATATATATAAAACCTAATAATTTCTCCCTGACATTTCCTAGTATTTCTTAGTTGGACATGTTTCTTATTCACTTACCTTTTTATAGGAAGGTAGGTAACATACTGCAAAGAATTTTGCAGTGAAAAGTTTATTAAGCAAATTTATTTACGCAGAAGTATGAGATTTTACAAAAGGTAGTCTTGTTTTCGATAGAAATATAGCCTAGTTGCTTTTTGACTAGATAAGTCACCTTATAAAAATTTCACTCCGTATTAAGAAACCTGGAAAAGTAGTGTGGGTCTATGTGCTTAATCTTGGGACACATTAAGAAGGGGACGCTAATCGATTAATCAATACATGCTTAGGTCAGATAAAGTGAACTAATATTTTCAGAGAGCAGCTAAAATGAGTGAATTGCTGAATTCTCACAATGGTGCTAAACCAATGTAGACAGTTGATAAGTAAGTAGGTAGGTAATTAGGTAGGTAGGTAGATAGATAAATAGATACATACACACACACACACACACACCCACCCAAGAAAGTTTGGGAATAGTGTGAATGTAAGAAATACACATTAGCTTATAAATGATATCCACTAATAGAGAAACTATATTATATTTTCCTCTCAAATTTCCTTAACTGAAACCAACCTGCGTAAAACACTAGACAGTGCTAGTAGCGTACTTGTCCAGTCTATACCCTTTTCATTACACACCCCTCTTTTTCCCCAGCTGTGGACTCTTAGAGCCATTTCCAGTCCTACCATCTGGAGACTGATAGGGCTCCTCTCAGTCTGAGATGTCATGTTAAGTCTTTTTATTCTTCAATTTCTTTATCTGTACATCCTTCTGAGCGCTAAGGCACTGCACGTAATAAGTACACAACAGCAACTTCAGGTGTAAATCAATCATGCGAAAATACCTTTCAGAGAATAATAGCTTTCTATGGGAAAAAAAAAAAAAATGGAATCCCGCCTTTTTTTTAATTTTTTTAATGTATTTTTAAGGGATGACTTGAGCCTTGACCTCAAAACGTCATCTTAGTCCTGCCTTTTCCTTACTTAGGTTTCTTTACAGCCCACATCATCCTATTTTCCCCAGTCCTAAATACCTGTGTGTTTTTATTTTCAGTTTCAAAATATCAATTCACAGCCTCTTCTGGATAAGATCAAGTCAATACCCAAATGTGGGACAGATGTCCGGGTGAAGTATCAGTTTGGGAAAACCATCTGCACCCTTCGTAGGCGATCCAGTCGGAGAGACGGGGAGAATCCTTGTCTTGTTTACTCTGTAGTTCTCCTGAGACCGTGTCTCTTTTCCACACAGATGTAGCGTGATTTCTACATTTATAGGCTCTTATATTAGAAGAAGACACCATTGTGCGAAATAGGAAATGAAAACTCATTTTACAGTGGAAAAAGTAAATTAACATATACTGCTTGTTCATTTTCTTGGGCATAAAACATATAGAGTAATTAGATTACTGCATATTTAAAGAGTGTTGAAAACATTGTAAATTCTTCCAGTAAAAAAATAGTGGTCAGTTGTTCTTTGTATTTTCATTCAAGAAAACTGCCAATGGGAAGGAAATCAATAATAAAAACATCAGGCAATAGGGACTTTAAAAATATATGGAACACATGAATCATTTGTGAAATCGTATAAACCATGAAACACTCTGAGCTTTGAGCCCATGTCTACATATCACTCATGTTTGCATAAGTGAATTTTTTTCTTTAAAAAATGGGAAAAAAAGTTTTATTTTTCAGTATACTTGTTCGGTTTCCCAAAACATGAAATTCCTTCCTGATCTCTATAATGGGAATTTCCAAGTAGTGTCTGATCGAACGTGATGTTTTGGAAGCTTGCAATTGCCAGAAAAAAAGGTTGATCGATATCCAGAATCATAAGTAAGATGTCTGTTTAAAAAAAAAAAAATATATATATATATATAAAATTTTAATTTTTTGAGCAAAGCTACCTGGAAACCTGAAAAACAAAATGGCAGACCCCAAAATCATGGTAAGATTTTCAGACAATTCCAGAGGTTAAATGAAAACCCCTGTCTACTCGTGATTTAAGGGTCCCTGTGAAGGGCATCTTGCTTGACGGGACCAAAAATAGAACGAAAAGCTCCAGATTTGTCCAAATCCGAAAGCCTGGATATAGAAAACTTGTTCTGTGTGAGACTTGATCTTTAGATCAACTTTTCCAAGTACCCCAAATCCTTTCAAAGGGCGTGCTGGTACCGAGAATAGAACTAAATCCCCAGTTTCCTCCAAATTTAAACATTTCAGGCCTGAATTCTTCGTTCTATTTCTCTTTTGATTTTTATATAATCTTTCCCCAAATCTCCCATATTCCCCTTAGGGCCTCAAGATGTCTTTTGCTGGGTGGGATATTGCTAAGTGCTGCCTTTTTAGCATCAGGCCTAAATGAGGTCAGAGTGTCACTTTAATCTAGATTTTTAGGGTTTCACTCAAAAAAGAAATATCTCTTCCATAAGCATTCAGCCTAATATAGACGACTTATGCTTCTCTGTATTCATCAGCCTGTGTACAATTTTGCTCAAATGAGGCAAAGAACAGATCATAACTAGCATAAAGAAATTGGCAGGAAAGACGTTCTTAGAAATCATCTAATTCTCAGGGTATCAAAAACAACTGTCTATGCTAAGTCCATATAAAACATTTGCATAATTTAATTATTATTTAAATTTACTCTTTGAAAAACTTGTCTGACACTTTAGTCTTTATTTTGCTGACCTCATTTAGAATAGACTTTTTGCCAATTTTGACGTGAAGAAAGCGCTGTCGAATCAGGCCCAAGAGGATTAGAATCATCATTTGTCATTTGCTAAATGTGATGTCAAGCCGTAATTTAAGATAAATGCCTTAAAGACAACTCTGCAATCACAGATGTATTTTTAGAAGCGTCGAATTAGATTTCACATTCTCAACACTTCTGCGATCTTTACAAGAAGTAATGAACATCTGAGGTAGATAAAGTATAGAGAGAGTTATGATTGTTTTAGAAGCTGAGGCAAAGTATAGTATCATCAAGAGACTTCACACGATGAATAAAACTAATGACTAGGAAATTAATCAGAAAGGATGTTCTAAAGATTTATGATAATACCTACATTTTTGAAGGTATGAATGAATCAATGCAATGAATTTTGATTTTTAATATGTGAAAAAAATTATTTTTAAGAAACACCAATTTAAAATGTGATCGCTATTTAGTAATGACTTAATATCATGCATCTATTTGATGGCTATTTAAAAACCCATCTAATAAAAAAAAAAATCCATCCAGAAATGTACAGTAACAGAATTAAAGTTCCAGTCACCTTCATAGGTACTTTTTTTCTGGGATTTGTGTTGCATTGCATACAAAAGTGTTGGTTAGTCCCTTAGATTCGTGAAATAATACATCATATGAATGATGTAGTATATATATATATACATATATATATAATATATATCAGTCATATAATGATGTAGCATATATGTCATTCATATATATAATATACCTATATTATACTATGTATATTAAATATGCTTAATATGTGTAAACTACCTGTGATGGTTAATTTTAAGTGTCAACTTGGCTGGGCCACGAGGTGCTCAGATATTTAGTCACACTTTATTCCGGGTGTTTTTGGATGAGATTAACATTTAAATTGATTGACTATGAGTGAGTAGACTGTGCTTCATAATGTGGGTAGGCCTCATCCAATCAGTCGAGGGCCTGGCTAGAACTAGAACACCAGCCTCTCCCTAGCACGAAAGAATTCTCCAGCACACTGCCTTCAGACTCATCTGCAACATCAGTTCTTTCCTGGTTCTACAGCAGATCGTCTTTGGACCTGAAATTAAACATCAACTCTCCTGGGTCTCCAGCCTGTCGCCTTTTGGACTGGAATTACATTCTTGTCTCTCTTGGGTCTGCAGCCCACCAGCCTATGCTAAAGAATTTGGACTCGCTAGCTTCCATGATCTCATGAACCAATTTCAAATAATAAATCTCTCTCTATATATACACATCCTGTTGGTGCTGTTTATCTGAAGGACCCTGACTAAAATAATACTCATATAAAACATGTTACTTCCTGGTTTAAACACACCCTTAGATATCAAGAACTCTCTCAACGCCCAGTGTTAATTATCGAAAAGCAACAAGATTGAATTTCACATGTAACTTACAGAATTCCCCTTTTAATTCCTAAAATGTCATGGAGAAATCAAGCCTGCTTCATTTAAGTCATCTGTCCTTGGCCTCTACCAATGAAATTGATTTTCTCAGAATAAGTACCAGGACTGAATTTTTTCTCCATGGGTGCTGACTTTTCTCACTCCGCTAAGAAAGAGGAAATATATGAATGATTAATACAGGCATATGTTTATGCAATTATGAACATGAACTTCCACATGCATTAGCACCTCCCAGAGGATACTGGCTCAGCAGACTTGGGTAGTTCAGATTCTGAAAGCGACGTAGCCAAGACTCAGGACTGGACCTGGTTATAGCATCAGCATCACAGCATAAATGACATCTAGCTCATGTCATTCTTTCTACTCCTGGCTTCATAGGAACCGCCTCCTCCTTGTAACTGTACTCAATCCAGTAAAGCCATTTGCAGGAAGCATTTTACTTTCCGACATTTGAATAAACTTTTGATTGGTTATTATGAGAAGAGGAAAGAGAAGAGGTACAAAAGGCCAGGAAAAGGTTTTAAAACAGGACCACTGAACGAATGCTTGTTAGAGGTGGGGCAAAGGAGAACTTTCAGCTGTAAAGTGGAGACGAAACACGGGACCTAGAAATATTGGAACAAGACCAGATCACTAAACTGGCCAGATCTCAAAAGGGTGTTGATAGGATCTGTGATGTTGTATATACAATATTTGGGGATGGTGTGGAAAATCAAGTCTAGTGTCTTAGTGAAAGCAGTTCAGTAAATTACCTGTTTCAACAAGAAATTAGTAAAAAAGATACAATAATAATTCGTGGCATCATTTGTTTATTGATTGGCAAGAACCTTTAATTTTTTTTTTTTTTAATGAGGTTCTCATGAAAAATTCTCTAACAGTTTAAAAAAAAAAGTGTGGCAGATGGCATTTAGATAAACAAAGGTAAACTGTCTAAATTCAATCTAGTAACTGGCAGAGTTGGAATTCAGTCCCTGTCTTTTGACTCTTTAGGTTGGGAGGAAAAATAAAGAGTCAATGCCTGTCAAAATTTAGGTGTATTAGGGATAGATAACAAATGCACAGAGCTAATGAGCATTAAAAATATACAGAATCCTTGTATGTAATCATTTGTAGGTCAGCGTTCTGGGAAAAAGGAAAATCAATGTAGGCTGGACTCTTTGTGCCAATGTGATCTGTCGTTGCTAAAAATGAACAAGAAAGGGAAAAGATCAAATTCTCCTATTGTTCCCTAAGGAGTCTCTTCAATCCTCCACACATAATTTTTATTTCTGAAACACAGCGCAAATATCATGTAAAAATATTCTAATTTTTTTCTTGTTCGTCTTTCAAGTAAGATGCTTCTAATTTAGCACATTGAAAGGCTTATTCTCTGAGACCGGAATGAGTTAGAAGAACTTCCAAAAGTAACTGACATATTCCAGACAATAGTTTAGACCCCAAAAAGAATAGCAGATGCACCTACCTGGGGTCCTTAATACTTGCAAGTACGTAACAAAGGTTTCATTTCTTGTTAAACTATAAAGCATTAGCCTCGCTTTGTTGTGTGATTTATCAGTTCTCTTTTCTTCTTTGTTGCTGCTTTACAATTTGTCTTTCCTTTCTTTAAGGAGAGATCTGAATGAGAATAAGTATATTTATCCGCTCTGACTCTTAGGCAGCGTGCTGATCAAGAAAACAGAGGGTCTTTCCTTTCTCTACACAGCCGCTTCCCACCTCCTATTATAATCCAGACACATTTCTCCACTTCTGACCTTGAAGATTCCCTTTCAGAGCATCTCTCGGTGCTCATCACTAGTTGATATTCTCGTCTAGGTAACACCTTTCCCGATGTGGAGATATGCTCCGTTCATGCACTTTGTTTTCAGACTATTTCTTTATCAGAGCCAAACGTAATATAGCACACCATATAGGATGTGTTCCAGAGTACCAGAAAAGAGGATTTTATAGTCAAAATCTATCATTAATACTGGATAAAATATCTAAGAAGCTGTTGACATCGGGAAAAACTTATTTTGCTCATTGTGTGGGGAACAATTTGTTGACTGAATAGATTTTGGATCACGTCATTGGTCCCCAGCAACAATTTGGATATCTTTTTTGTCATCTCTTTCTGAATAGTTCAGAAATGAGTAAGATTTCTAAAAATTATTTAAATTACTCAGTACCAAGCCAGCTATTTCCTGCAGTCTTCTTTAGAGGGAAATAACCAGAGCAATGAAAGAGGAAAGAATGCCAAGCACTGGACACTGCTCTTCATCCTTCGCAGGTGGGACACACCTGGATGCCCCAGTTTTCCACAGACAAGGAGAGGGCGTAAAGGGTGGAGTAAAAGAAGAATAAAGAACACTGAGTAGAATAGAAAATATTAGAGAAAAAATGGAAAGAGATGGTAGAGGGAGGAAGAGAATATAAAAATTGGAAAAGAAACAGCGGGAAGGACACAAGAGAAAAATTATATGGCTCAGGTCTCCCTGTCTTTGATAAATGTTTTCCAAGCTTCCCCAATGGCTCTGTTATGTTAAATGAGTTTTACCAGTGTTATGCTTTGGCCATGGTCTCCATCTTTTTACCTCCTTTCTTTTTCTTTTTTTCCTCTTTACCTCCTTTTTCTTCGCTCCTGCCCCAATTAGTTCCAAATTCAAGGCAAAGATAATTTCCCCTTCCATATAAAGAAATTATTCTTCCCCTAAAAATACCACGGAATCAGTGTTAAATTATTTTGCCATGTTGGCTAATGACACGTCAAGGACATTGTTTTCAAATGTGATTGTGACGAGGTAACTAGATGTCACAGTAGTTATGTAACATGTAAAAATCTAAGATAATAAAGTGACTTAAATATATATTTTGAAGAAAATAGTCGACCATTAATACTAGATTCCACATATTGGACATATGTTAACAAGTGCTAACATTGGAGGGGAAAAAACTTGACTTTAATAAAATGCAATTTATTCACTTATGCTTTGCATACCCAAATAGAAAAATGTTGGCATTATTCATCCAGAGTGGAACGCTGTCGTAGGGGACCCTGAGAGAGATGCTTTGGGGAGCAGTACTTTACCTGGATTTGAGAGCCAGTCATGGATATAATCCTGCCCTTATTTTATATAGCATCCCACTCATTTTCTTGCTCAACTTGGTCACTGCATTTTCAAAATAAAGTGTATTTTTGATCGCTAAAGTAGTTCCTTCGTAAACCATTTTAGCAAAATGCTGTTTTCCTCACCATTATACCTTTCCTCTGTCTCTGAAGCTTTTATCACCCCCTTCTTCCTCTCAAACAAGCAAATAAACAAATAACTGCAAAAACTTTCTCTTTCCAGGTCAAATTCTTAAGACAGATTTATACTCATTCTCCCTCCCTATCAGAATATTGAAAAGGGGTGCTAGTTTGGGGAGGAAATAATTACGGCAATGGCAGATGAAACCTGCATAATACAGCATACTGAAGGCATTTTCCTAAAATGAATGATATCGGAGAATAGAAGAAAACCTCTTATTTGTTAACTCATCTCCCTTGTGGAAATTGGAAACCTTAGCTAATTAAAAATAATCCATAAAACCCATTAGATAGATAGGAGAGATCCTTCTTGAAGAAATAAGTGTGTAAACACAGAATTGCATCTTGTCCTATTTTTCCCTTCTCCCTCCCTCTTCCCTCCCCTCCCCTCCTTCAACTCCACCAATAATACCTCCCGTATTTGCTAACTTATCATTTTTAATATTAAAAATGTTCCGGAGTGATCCGTCATGCCTTCTAGTATCGAATGTCTCATCTTTCTAGACTATTTTTATTTGTCTAACAGATAAATGAGGACCCTAGCAGCACACTTAATATAATATGTTGGAAAATCTTACGGACAACTTTGGTCAGAAAACGTTAAGGGTTCATGCGTCAGTTTCAAATTGGCTCTGCGAGCGGGAATGAGTTTTTACATCATGTCACTGTGTCTATTCTGGTCCCGAGTGCGTCCCTGAATTTTAATAGTGTAGCCTTTCTCAGTGCTGAGACCTCATCAACCTTACTTCAGTTTTAGGGGCTGCCTTTTTCTTTTTTACAGTCTGTGATCACTCAGTTTCCAGACCTAGTCTGGCTTCTGCTTTAATTAGCTTCCTTTAGCGATTTGTGCAATTATCTCTGTACTGTTTAGACGGTCAAAGGCCGTTCCTGTTTCAGTATCTCCGGTTAAAGCATCTCTCATGTGTCTAGAGGAAACCACAGCCCTTCCTTCAAGTTTGGGTGTTGTAGTACAAGGTGTTGTAGTCTCGCGTCCAAATATTCAGAAGCTAGAAAAGGAAATGGTAGCTAGCTGAATTTTCCTTTCCACTATGATGCAAAAAGTACAGAGTTTGTTAGTTTTCTAAAGGGATTAGGATTAGGGAGAACGGCAAAAAGGGGCCATGTCATGGAGTGCTGTGAGCCAAGCATTACGACGAAACCCTCAAGAACCTACCTGGATAGAGGTCATTTTCTCACTCCACCCAAGTTCCAGAAGTTTTAGCATTTCTCGTCCAAATTATTAAATTTGAGTTTTACTGTAGCGTCTAAGAGGCTTTTCCTCAGTCTCTTCGGATCATCAGGTCGTAGACCTTATCCTGTGCATGCCATGTATATGCGGTAGCATCAGTCCTCTTTAAATGGTTTCTTAATTTTTCCAGCACCTCCTGGGGAATCATGTCAAAATTGCATGCTCCGGAAGTTCGCACGCTGTCTTGAGACCTCTTTTATATCAGAGGACTAGAGATTTGCCTCTAGCACAGGTTAATATATAAAAATATTGTCACGCTTCAGAAAATAGGAAAGCGTATGGTTTATTTTGTTGTGCTTTTTATGTGATTCTTTGGGTAAGACATTCAGGTTCAAATTCAGTACTTAAATTCATCCAGAATTATCATGATGTAGAAGACGATGCAAATTTTTGCTAATTGGGAGTCAGAAACTGTTTTGTTTGCTCTTTTGTTAGGTCACATATTGTCTTTATTAAATTTAAAAAATTCAGTCGACATTCAATATTAGTTGATATTCAATATTATTTTTCAGTCGACATTCAAAATTATATTAGTTTTAGGTGTACAGCATATTAGACATTTATGTAACTTATAAAGCGATCTCCTGATAAGTCGAGTACCCACCGAGCACTGGGTCACATATTATCTTAAGTGGCAGTGTGTGCCACTTACCTGCTATTTACCTGGCCAGTAGGCATTTGAGTTTAGAGGCCTCTGCCTGGACCTGTGGTCTAGTTTTGGATGTTTAAACTAGGCTAGACCACAAAAGCTCATTGTCTTTCAAAGACTGGATGAAATGATGATGCAGCCTGCCGAAAGTTGCTTCTACTTCCACCAGTCCAGCAAAGAAGCAGCCTACCACGAGAGTGGATGAGAATACCTAAGCCACCCTTTGTTGCTGGTGGAAGCCGTTCCCACGTAGATGCTCAGTAACCTCAGCTGTAAACACAATGAAGACTATAGCGAGTCAGAGGATCCGAGAAGGGTGGGTTTGCAGAGTTTTGTATGAGTGGCTGGGCGCAAGATCATATCAACCTTTGAAGAAATTCCTGCTATGCCATGCTTAGGAATTCTGTGCTCTCTTTTGTAATGAGTCATCTTGTCCACTCAGGGGTTCAGTGCAGCAGCCCTGAACTTGGGTTGCAACAGTGCCAAACAAACGTTTGTGAGCAGCAGCCAGTTGTTTTTGACATGGGTCGACGCTGCTAGATTCTACCTAATACGAACTAATGGAAAGGATCGGTATTGCAGTTAAATGAGAAAATTGAATCTATTTTCACATCGTTGGTCATAATCCCTTTCTCCTTCATCTCCTTGGGTGGCTTTCCTCACCAGGATTTTCTTTTTTCTTTTTTTATCCTGGACCCCAGTAGGAAATACTGATTTTGAAGTAATCAGTAATTTTAAATATAATGAATGGGTGATAATTTCAAGCATAGTATATATGCCCGAAACCACTCATCACAGTTTAATTATTGTAGACATTGAGAAGTCCGATTAGGCTTGACCTTTTGATCAGATCAATTGATAAATTATCAACAAACTAGTTAATCCTAACACCGGAGGGTCAGATCTAAAACAACTCTACCTCACATTATATTGTACTTAGAACACTATTATGTCTTCCAAGAAAGCTATGGTTTTGATGATTATGTCAATATTTATGAAAATTAATATGATTTGCATATAACTACTCAGGAATACATTTTCCATACATTCAAATTTATTCCACTCTTCTCTTATTTTGTTTCTCTCTAACCTACCACGGAGGAAATAATGGATAGTTAACAATTCAATACTAACAAGTAACAATACATGAAAAACTTCAGGAATTCAAGTAGCCTAAACTATTCTTAAATAAGTTTGAAACTCTATCAGATTTCAAAATTACTGTATTTACTTAGATAAATTTTAAGTATACCTTTTAGATAGATTATCACCATCTGGTTTGCTATTTTATAATATACGGAATATTCTGATATTTTTTTCTTTAAGAAAAACGAGTAAAAAAAAATCAGGGGATATGTGTGATGGAGTCAGTGATATGACCGATGTCAGTGTCTCTAAGTAATTAGTTAAGTTATGCCTGTCTTTTTCATTAAAAGCGCTATTACACAGGCTGATGCAAAAAATGACTGTGGTAAATGGGTTTTCAGGTCATTTCAGATAAAGTTAAATGTGGTTGTCATTTCAATTGATCATTCTGCATCTTTTCCAGACTATCCATCCATCTCTTGGAACAGCCTGTTCAATAAGCTCTAGAGGAAATAATTTGGGCAATTTTAAAGAAAGCGCATCTTTAGATTAAATGGCTTTGGAACGTTTTTATTTCCTGCCAAGATGGATAAGAATATATTTCAAAGGGCGTTAATTTCCTGTTTTATAATTATTGAGTTTCCTTGGGAAATAAGTATTTAAATAAACCTCAAATAAATATCATACAAGTTCTTTGAATCTTAAGCAAGACACAATTAATTCTAATAACTTTGATCCATAAGAATCTGCTGTTCACATAACTCTACATTTCTATCTGCTAGATCAAATTATTAATTAGCATAAATTTATAAATTCTTCATATTATTCAAGTATTGAATAATAACTTTGGGGCGGTGTGGGAGAAATGCTGCTCAATATAATAACAATTGATAAAAAATACATAATGATAGACAACAGACACTATATTTATTCGGAGAGAAAATATTTAAGAAATAAGATAAATAATGTCATGAATAATGGGCATTTATATTCCCTAATTGAATCTCTAAATAACAGGAGGAAAAAAAAATTTATCAAAGGCATGGAGGGTGATTCTGAGGTGAAGGGGAAGAGTAGGTTTAGACATTTAGGATAAAATAGAAACACATCAAAATTATCTCAGTCTAGCATGTAGACAAAAAAGTAGGCTAATGGTAATTGTGTGATAAAGACCACAAGAGGAGACACACAGTATGTGTTGAGCACCTAGATGAGGGTGTGTCACCCAGTCTAATGACTGTCCAGGAAGTATCAAGAGACCGTAAGACCGAGCTAAGTCTGATAAATATCATTAGGAATTAGTCATGGTGTTGTTCTGAGGCTCATGAAAAAATGCTACCACATATTTCGTTTTTAAAAAAAAACAGAAGAGCAAGGAAGAAATAAGCCCTCTCTGCCTGTGAAAGTTTATGAGATGCTAAATTACAATAGAAAAAAAAAAAAAGGCAAAATCTGATTCATCTTGTACTTCTAGCTTCTTCACCAAGAAGAAATGGTTGGGAAACTGGAAAGAGTTTAAACTACACTGCAAGGTGGAAATTATAGACAGAAATAGGTGAAGCAAAATATAAGAGATTTCACAGCCAAACGAAATGAGATCAGTCTCTAGAACCTGGCAGTATGTCCCAGGGCGCTGAAAGACCTTGAACACGTGTTTTTATTGAAAAATGGTGAAAGAAAAAAGAGGCACAGTATACTGTATGGAACATATGTTTTCCATTTGATTTCAAGTAAAAGAAATCACATTCTAAAAACTATACATTGATGAGTGGAGGTTATTTTTAGAAAATATTTTCTAAAACGTTGTGTTATTACAAAGTCATATGAATCATCCAGATCACCCGTCAAGGAAGGAGCTGCTATATAAAAAATGATGCCACTCACCAATTTCATAATTTGCATATAACCATTTCCCGTGAAGCCCTGTGCATTCTCTTTCTCATTCCAAATCATTTCCACTCATCCCAGAGGTAACTGCTCTCCTAACTGGTTTTTAAATGTACCATCTTCTTGTTTTCCCTTGCAGATTTAGCTCACATCTTTGTTTTTATTTGCATATTTTTGAAATTTATATACATGAAATTAGCCTATATTATTATCTTATTCTTCATTTTGTTTTTCTTACGAAGGCATCTGAAATTTTAAGGGGTAAAAAGGTGAGCTCACAAAGAAAAATAATGACACCACTAAAACATTAAACATTATTAATGAAGGGCAGAGAAAGAAACAACTTATACTTGAAAAAGGCTTCGCATACACTCTCCCCACTACCTGAACTGTCCTCCTCCCCCTTCTCTACCTGGCAGAGACTTTGCTCAAATATTACCTCTGCTTCTCTGAATGACTTTTCCTATCCTCCAGTGAGTGTCTTGCCGTCTTCCTAATTATCGTATTTTATTTTATTACCTGATTTCTAGGTATCGGTTTTGCTAAATAGCACATCCTTGCTGTGGCAGGATGCTATAAAAGGCCTCTTCATCTTGGCTTTCTTATTCTTGGAAGAATTCCTATTTTTTCTTTTTGCAACTATAGTTATCTGGGCAGATTAACAAATTACGAAGTTTACAGGGTGATTGGGAATGGAATAAGAATTGCATATAATTTTTCAAAGTTGCATCTTAGTTATATTGAAAACAAGCTGTAAATACAATACTGAGTGTATCTGATATATATTTTTAAATTCTTGTTTAGCAGAGAATTCGGCGAAGCTATTAATCGAGCCAGGGCTTGCTCTGCCTTGTCTGTCAACCTTTGCCGTGGGTTCTACAATGTGGAAGTCGCCCCATTGAATCAGAGTTTCAGACAAGTCTGGTTTCCTCCTCTGAGATAGTAAATTCCTCTTGTTTCGCCTGTCCGCACTGTTTCTGTAGGTCTTGGGACATTGCCTCTCTGCTTCGGTGCTCGGAGGTACTCCAGCTTTGAGTTAGCAGTAGAAGAACAGCTGCTGAGTTTAGTTGAAGCTGAAAATGTTTTCCAACGGCAAATGAGATGGCTTCCATGACATTGGCTGTGAGGCACTGACAGAGCCGACCTCTCTGTTCTGTTTCCACATGGGCTTGAACTAGCATTAGCCCTGCACATCGTAATCTCTCAATTTATGTCTGTATATTCAGGAAACAGTGAATGCGCAAATGAAATCTCTGGAAGATAAATCGTGTGCTCAAATGTGTCATTTAAAGCAAATACGTTTAACATAAAATTCTTTTTACAAGAGCTATTCAGATAGCTTAGACACATTTCCAAATATCCGGAGAATTGACTTTTAATTCTTATGAGCGAGTGTTGCCTGTTATCTATAATTGAGAATTACAGGGCTACTGTGGCTAGCACATGGTCCAAAATCAAGGTTCACGAATCATTTATTGTGGGAAATGGGGGCTGATTTTCGTAGTTGCATAAGTACAATTCCAAAGGAGTCTGTTAGTGGCCCAGATTTCTTAAGAATCGGAAATGGACTTCCGATTTGGATGAAAATGACCCCAAAGTAGTGAAAATACAAACTCTCACGGGTATCTTGGTTTGGAGGAATATTATAAACATTTAATGCAGCTCGATTTAATATGCCTATATTATCTTCATTGTGTGAATGTACCACTGCCTAGGCTGCTGTTCAGTACTGTTTTTGGTAATTCTGTTTCACGACGGGTAGATATGACTATCTACTTGCACATCAATATGTTTATACCCCATGCAGGGGATATAGAGGGCTGTGCTGTATACGGATCATAAAGCAATACAACATGAGGGCACGTTTATGCACCGTTTACAGTGAAGTTTTGTATATCCCGCATCCAAATAATTACACCTATTATGTTCCGTGTTTTAAAGAAAAATCACATCTTTTCTGCTGCAGAAAATTGCTTTCTAAGTAGATAACTGATTTCCGAAGCAAATATAATATGCGGGCTCAGAGTTTAAGGCGATACACTTGCTTTGCACGTGTGCAATCATAGGGTCTCAGAGCATAGGCATTCTAATCAATTTTGTTTGAGACTGTTTATTCACCATTAATCTAAAAATCTATTATGACCCAATACTCATAGATACTATAGAAAGGGAAAGTTATGTAACAATCGATGGGAAATATATATATCTCTCTCTCCAGACTTTATACCAATACAGATTCTTTACAAGCAAATTCAAGTATTTTCCCTTGACTTTTCTTAGATTAAAAAATATTTTTAACAAAAGACATAAAGGTATTCTCCTGCCTTGGTCACGTAGTTGATATTTTAAAAAGTCAGTCAGCCCAGTTGAGAGTCTGATTAATTTGAGTTGATCATACTTTAGCCACCAAATGCGGTTATAATTTCACTCCTTGGTCTTAGAGCCTTGTTTAATATTATCATTCTCTATAGAGTATTATTTCTACACCCTTTTATTTTAAATGAGGGAAAATGGGCCCTAATGGCATTAACAGTAGGGCAATAAATTAGTGAAGCCAACATTATTTATACAGTTCTATGTTTAGAGAGGATAAGGAATAATTACCTTCCAATGGAGAGCAGTAGATGTATGTTTTATATGAATGTTCAACATTGAAGATTTAAAGACCTTTTGAGCATAAACACACTCAGGCATCTCTCCTGGAGTGGGAGGGAGATAGAGACCTTGGGATCAAGTTTTCCCGTGACCCTTCAATCAGTTCTCCACATACAAGTTCAAAGTTAGAAGTCAACAATGCATATTAAATCATATTACTCAAATCCCTGGGGGAAAATGTCATCGAGTCCTTGACAAGCATCATGCCTTGATGACCCTCCTAGCATGTGTCCTTCACCTCCAGCCTAATTTTGCTCCTTCCCCTCATGCTCTTCTGCCACCGAACTGAATTTCTAACCGTTTCTCAAAACGAAATGCTCCATTGTGACACCAGTTGTATTATTCGCCTGGAATAGTCTTGCCCGTCTCTTAATCTACTCTTTAGATACCTGCTTAGACGTAAATCTGGGATCCTTTCCACCGGAATTTTGCTCAGCACTATTAGAATTCAGCGAGGGCAAAGCTCGTCGTAGCTGGATGCTGTTCTAGGAAAGGTGGCCACCGAGAGAGAAGGCAGAGCGGAGGTGGGTCACAAAGGAGGAGCAGCGTGCTCCAGGAGCCTCTGCTGAGAGCATACCTCTGGCCCGCCATGAGAGCTGTCCACAGTCCAGCATCTCTGAAGAAACGTCGACGGACTCTTTGGGGAGAGATTGCTCTGGCTAGGTCACGGGCAAAAACAGCCTTCCGTTTCTTTCAGTTAATTCCCAAGGTGTCAGCGGACAACTCTAGATGCCTAGGAGTGGAAAGAGGCCACTGGGTGATAAGTAAAAATTTCCAAGGGGCAGGTCTGTCTTTCTTAGTCCTTCACAAAACCACATGCTTCATCAGATGTTTTGGTTAAATTTTGCACTATATGATGTTTTGATTGCCTTGGGGACAATATTCTTCTAATCTTTCTTTCTTGGATACTGTGGTTTTCTTAGGGAAATTCTTCTCAGTAAAGTCCTCTTGATTTAAAACTATTTTTATTATGATTTATCTCTATTCAGTTAATGTTCTTCCCACCTGCAGATAAAACCATTCAAGCCTGAATAGTTTTTCTGTTACACTAAATATTATTGACTGTTTATTTTTCTTTTTAATTTTTCGTTATTCCGTTTCATCCAGTCATTCAAATGGGATCCAGTTTCCTACGTTTCGTAGGTTTGGCCCACCATTGCTTTGTTCTTCCAATAATAATACCCTTAAAAATCATATTTATATTATGGTTTCTTTTGTCTTGTAGAGAAAAGATTTCAGGGTTGTATTTATAGTACAAATACCAGCAGAGCCATCTGTCAATCAAAATCTGGTCTGGCTAATTGGGTATATGGCACAGACCAGCCGGTAGGTTTAGCCGTCTCTGCTCAGAACAGAGGTTTGGGTTGGGAGGGACTCCATGACTCAGAGAAGGGTGGAAAAGGAATGTTTGAAGATTCTGAGTATTAAACCAATGTTTTTGCATAACATACTTCAAAATATTTGGGGGCTTCTATGTGTACGTATTATTCTAGTTTCAAAGTGTATTTGTATTTGTCTCATTTTTTTTTAATTTTGTGCTGCGAATATTTGCTTTTAGAAGAGGGCACAACCCAGTTTATTAAGCTGCCTTTCCAAATAAATGATTTTTATATATGTTTGCATATATATATATATATATATATATATATATATATATATATATATATATATCTGTATATATCTATCTGGATGTATAGAAAGGTATCTATATATAGAAAGGTGTCTCGAATTTAATTATTTTTATCACCATCTACCTCTGTTCATGTATTCCTATATAGACACGAGGGGGAGGGAAAATGCTGTATTTTTTTTTGCATAATTGGAACTTTAGCACTTGAGGAAGATGACATTCTGTGCTGTTATTTTTCCTTTTTTAGCCATTCCAAGGCTTTGGAATGGCTAAAAAATTCATTATTGATTTTATATGAACTATAAGTCATTAATCCATCTGAAAGTAGCACAACCTTAGTTTCAATAATGAAAATAACATATCTTTTTAAAACTAAGAATATCCCAGTTATTTTTAAGCTAATTGCATTTTTCATGAGTTATTAAGAAAGCAAAAGAAAAATAAAACTAGACCTGGTTGCATCCGGATTGAGGAAAGAAAGATGTTGACATTTTTGTCTGGTAATCTTATGAAGCTTCTTATCTCTACGTATCATTATAAACAAGGGGTTGCCATATTATAGGCGAGAGCAAGACGCTTCCACTCTCCAGGGTTTAGATTCCTAACCAGTAAAATGATCAAAACGGGCATATACGGGTGTCTTCCTAATCCTAACATCCTGTCATTGGCCTGAGATACACACACATGCACGATTGAGTGTATGAATGTACACATATGCGTCTATGCACCCAATTTATTTTTCTGCACACTGAATGTGAAAAAAGCATATGTTTGAAGTATTTTTAACTTTTGGGTAATACATTTACGTGATGATGTGATTCCACTGGATACACTTTCTAGATCTTCTTGCCTTGCTGGGTCCAGCTATCTTGGCTCACCTGGCACTAAAGTGGTAAGAAGAGGCTTCGTGGTGAGAAAGCATTGTATCTTACAGAGAGAGGAGGATGCCAATGGTGGATGAGAGGGAAGAAGGCAGTCTAAACGTAAGGAAGAGCGATCAGCATTAGAATTTATCGCAGCATCTTTTGAGAATGAGAGGCGATTGGATTAAGGTGTTCTTAATGGAGAGTAAGATAAATTTAGACTAAAGAGGCCTTTAACAACGAGGCTGTGTTAGTTTGCAGGAGGTAGGGCCAGCCATTAGATGTTTTTGGACAAGATGATAAAGAAATTAAATTGAAGCTTGCGAGTGATTATTCCGGCAGCGAATGGTATGCAGTATAAATTTGGCAGACTGAGATTGACAGATAATATATCCATGGAAAACAGTTGCAGGAGTCTGAATAGGAAGTGACAAGAGCCTACATCGCAATGGTGACAAGAAAAATGAAAAAGCATGAGGATAGCTGGGATCGATGGTAAATGGTTAACTGGCAACATTTGATCACACTTCGACTCCTCCCGGCATCCAAAAATATCATGTATATTTCAGGCCAGGGAGTTTGAGCGAATGATTATCACGGATTGACAGCAGATTTGAAAGGTCGAAGCCTCAGAGAGGATGAATTATTTAATTTGCAACTAAATTCGTGTGTTTTAGGTTAGGAAACTTAAAACATCCTAAAGGCACTCTAACTCGAAAGGTATCCCAAGTGGAATGGCAGGTGAACAGGTAGGTAGGCTGAGGGAGCCGTCTCTGCACAGATAGTAGCTGAAACTGGAAGCTGAACCACACTCGCTGAAAGGAGCTTCCCATCAGGGTTCCTGTTCTTCACTATACACATCAGGGCCCTTTTACTGGTTTCAGAGAAAATAAAAACATCGCTTTCCCCTTTATTTTTCTCTCCTTTGCTTTTAAATATAGATGTAGATTTTTTTCTTCTTCAGTTATGAGAGCAGATTTAGAATAGGTTTTCAGTGTCGATTGCCAAGTAATTACCATGTTCACCAAAGGCATCTCGCAATATTTCATAGTCATTAGCAATTCCATCTTGCGTCCAAAATTTCAACAAAAGAAAAATTATATATTTGTTTGTCCAAGCTTAATACTTTTGAAAATTCATAGCTGCTATGGAAAATAAAAGCAGCCTAACTCCTGGTATTTATTTTCTCAAAAAAAATATATATAGATTTGATTCATTTTTTTCCTCCTTTTTTTTTGTATGGTTGTAATTATTATCATTATTTTTATTCTTAGAGAAGGGAAGGATTTTTGCTACAAATTGACAGTATAGTTATAGGTAGAGCAATGTTCGTTGGTTTTCATATTCCATTTCCCTAAATGTCTTCTAGAGTGCACATGAAAATCTACATAGACTGAAGAGAACTTCTTTTGAAATAATTGGATGAGGAATAAGTTGATTTGGTTATTTTGAAATACCCATAAGACTAACTATGAGAAATCTAATAAATCGTGAGACATTTAGATATCTCACAATGTAGTTTAAAGAAGAAAATTTGAGTGCATCATATTAAATGCAACCTCAGGTATCATCTCATGATTTAATTTTGTTGGCAAATGACTCAGAAAGTAGAACAGAAAAGAGTATGTGGACCATAGATGGACGTGCTGAGTGGACCTTGGTTTTGTAAACACTGCTGCTTTCTGTGGTTTTCCATCAGGCTTAAGCACATGTGAAGAGTAAAACTAAATATGGGTATCATTTTAGAAAGTTTTCCTACTTCAAAATGTTTTTTAAAAGTAATATTTGCTATATTATCGCCTTACATAAACTACTTATTTTCCCCAAATTTTTAAATAAAGAGATATTTTATTTCATGAGGAACATAAGGCATTAACTAAGACCCTAGCAAAGGAAAATAGTTTCAACTAGTCAGCATGTGAGTGTCTGTTACAGGTCAGTTAACAATTCAGTCATCAGACGATCCAGGTTTTAGTTTCAGCTGAGCCATTAACTGGTCATATGAAATTAGGGAAATGAATATCTCAAAACCTCAGTTTGAGAGTAATATTTACGTAGATTTTAAAGGAAATGAAATACATATGTATATGTACGTAATGACTACAAAAACTCTTAACAGCTTTGTTAATATGTTCCTAGCATAATTATACATTTGTCTATTCTATATGTTTTATTTTTAAGTTGGTGATGAAATGTTATGCTTGCTTAAATGACTTCTGGGGCGCTAGCCTAGAGATTTACTATAAAAGGGGAAGCTGTATTATTATGTGATTTTTTTACATTATATATGTAGTTGTTCTGGAATTCATCTTAATCACTTTTTAGTTAACTATCGCTTAGTAATTACACTTAAGTTCCTCCATTCAAGGATTCCAGTAATCATTCTTCTTCAGTATCTTTTCCCCCTGCCCCTCTCTCGGGCCTGTATGGGCACTATTTTCTAAATTATTTATTAAAAATTTACATATTTTGGATTCAGATTAATTTATACTGCAAAAAAAATTTTATCGTTTAGAGACCACATGATTAACCACAGACGTACTTACGTTTTTGAGCATTAACTTCTAAAATGTATGCAATAATACCTAAATTAGATGGTCGATGTCAGGATGAAATTAGTGAGTAACACAATACCTGAGATACAGTAGGTACTGAATGATTGTGCATGTGCCTTCTCGTCCCCCACAAACACACATGCCCCTCATAATACAAAATAAACACTGAGTGAAAAAGCCCCAGAAAGGCAAAAAGGTAGGAAAAGTTAAAAACATCTGCTCTTTTGAAACCCTAGACGGAGAATTTATTTTGCAGGTAACAGAGGAAAAACGTCCCAGGTGAGCAATCGGTTTCAGGCAGTTTTACGGCAGGATACAGAGATTTATTCCAGGTTTAGAGGTTTCCTTTCCCCATTCATGTCTCAGCCACTCATTCTCCTAAATATCATTCCAGGCCTGGGAGAAGAGGAGGAGTCCAAAGAAAGAGTAGAAAGACAGAAGGAATAGAGAAGATTGGAGGAATGAGAGAAGCAAAGACCAGGCAGGCAGAATGCAGAGGTGAAAATAAGAATTAAAAACCCAGGAGAGGGCGGTCAATACCTAACAGCTCTAACTGAGTTCTAAGCCAGTTGAACACTTTCGCTTCCTGGTTATAAACATCCTTTGAGCTGGGCCTCTTAGACTCCACCTCCCTTCCGAAGGGCGGTGTCGCAAGATCTAGGTATTAGCTCCACATGCGAAGTCATAGGTTACTTCGACTTATTATTTCTTAACGCTTCCCACCAGTGAATCATCTAAGTGCCATACCCAATATCTACCACCTAATGTCATGCTCCTTCTAATACAGAAATCCAAATAACTGATCCCTCTTCTCATCCTGCAAAACATATGTACACACATGCACACACACACACCCACACACACACATACAGACGCACAATTGTGTACTAGCCCTCACTAAGGACTTCTGCCTATTCTACTCTATACTGATCCTCATCATAGAGAACAATATTACGTTCTAGCCAATATGTACCTGGAAAATATTAAGCAACATTCATATGTTTGGGGAGTTTGAGTCATTTTGGTGGGGGGTGGATCTTTATTAATGCAGTTTAAAGTTTTCTTTTTGTTTTGAGTTAACATATTTGACTAATCTGTTAATTAAAGATGGGGTCCTCCTCTAGTTAATTGCTACATCAGAAAGGACAATTTTTGAAGGTAGTCTCATTGCTTTCTTGTTCTCTGCTCAAAAACAATACTTTGTATTTTACTCATTTATTATTCCAGTAGGAAAAAAAATGAGTAGGAACTTTTATACACTAAGAAAGTTTATTTCTGAGTAGCAGAAAATACGACCTGACAGAGGAGTACCTCAATAAGGCTACCAAGTACTCTACACTCCCATCTATTCACAAGAACCAACCCAACTTACTCACCTTTGTTCATGCACGGAGGCTGCAGGATGTTACTCGTTCCTGCTTTTAGAATAAAATCTTCCCGTGGCAACAGACATCTGCAAAGATGAGTTGTCTTTCAGTTGTTCTTCTGTTCCATAAACACATTTCTGAAATTCATTAGAGATAAGATTCAATACGGGCAGTTCTATATATATCTTGAGATTTCTTTTTCTAAAGCGCTGTTTGACAATAAATATTCATTCCATAGAAATGTTTACTTTAGGTGTATTTCATATTAGCTCTGTCACATAAAATTATGACTACTTTTTTTTTTCATTTAAAATGGTTGTTTTATTATGAAAATAATAGTCACATAATTGTTCTCATGCCAAAGAGCATAAAGAGAAAAGAGAAGAACTGTGTCCTACCCTTGGTGTTTCTCAGTGTGTAAGCACAAAATCAACAATTAAGCAATAAGCAATTAAGTTTATCAACTTTATAAATAACTAATTTAATAAGCAGAGTCAACAATTAACTTTACAAACTAAAAAAGGAAATTCTTTTAAATTAAGCATTTTTAGAGGAATGCGTTAAAGTGGGTAGAAATAATAATTCTCCAAAATTTTTGACAATAGAACTGTGTCCACCTGAGTACCACCTTCTGGGGTCAAGATGACAAGAAGCCACGTAGAGCAAAAATTTTATAGAATCAAGTCTTACTATCCAAACTGTAAAAAAAAAAAAAAAAAAAAAAATGGACAAAATAGGGTAAATGTAATATAATTCAGAACTATTAAACGCAGAAGGGTAAATTTGTCAAAGAAAAGATGTAAATAGAGAAACAGACATGAGTTTGGAGGCTAAAAGAAGGCAATAAAAAGAATTTGTTGCAACAGATAAAATGATTTGATTATAGGTAACCAACCTCATGTCTTTATAAGAATAGGTATAATATTTAATAGGTTGCAGTAACTTTAAAAATACGTACATATGTATGTAGGTATATAAAGAATATTGACTTCTATTCTGACACTGGATCCATAAAGAACTTGGTCTTCTAGCATGATTTGTTCATGAGGACAGTGCCCCTCTGTGGCTCAGGTTGCAGAATGCAAGCTCCCACTGTCATATAGACCATCATTAGTGGTTTCACAATTTTTGTGATTGTGAAACAATTTCTCAGAAGCTGGTATAGTAATGAAATAAATGTTTGAATTCTAAAAGTTAAAGACCTGATCTAAGAAATCGAGTAATTCTACCCAGAGTGGCCAAATCAGGAGCTGTCAGTCAGTAGTAAACACTTCCTATAAACGGTTTATGAACTCTTTCAAACCACCAAAATGCATCAATTGATATTCTGCCAATACATACATATATATATACTGTAGATTAATTTACTGTATCTCCCCATATCCTTTTTTTTTTTTTAGTTCTTGCTAACCAATCCTAGTCAAACTTTTTTTTTTTTTTTTTGACTCTATACTTTTGACAGTTAGAGAAATGTCTGGGTGATATCTGTAACACAGAACATATTTCAAAGACAATATAGCATAGTGGCTTTAAAATCTGAGGTTTAAAACCACATCAACCACTTACATGACCTTTGGCAAGTTACTCACTGTCTTTTATCTTCAATTGACTCAGTTGTAAAATGAAGATATTAAAACCATCTACTGCACAATATTTTTTTTTTTGAGAATTGAATAAGATAATACTCTAAAGCACTTAGCACAATTTTTAGGACATAATAATTGCTCAGTAAATGTATTCCTCCTCCTCCTGTCATCATTATTGTAATTATTATGGTGGTTATATTCAACCATTATTTAAATTCTGCTCGGAGATTTAAGCAGTGTAGAAAAATGTATGCCATGAGTTTTTCTGTCGTTTGGAGTAACTGATTTATAGAATTAATTATTCTTAGCTCTCTGTGCTAACACTAACACTATGTTGGAACTTGAGTCATTCTCGACTGGGAGTAGAGTCTTAATTATAGCCAAGACCCAATGCCACGCATTGTCGGCAGAAGTCGAAGTGGTGGCGGTAGGGTGTCTTGTAGAGCAGGATGAGTACATTAGTTACGTGACCTTGATGTTAAGTGGGAAGGAACACTCAGCTAAGAGTTCATTGTGAAGTGCCCCAGATGGGTGGTGCCCGTAGAAGCCTGTCCGAAGCAAGTACAAATCTCAGGTGGAAATTGCCTTCAGTCTGAATGTCAGAGAATACCCGGATATGAACCTTCACTTATTATGGGTATAACAATCAGTACTAAACATATAATAGTAACCTAAAAAGCACACAAGAAAGAAAAGAAAGAAACGGTCAGCTAATGTGGCGGTCACAGATTCCAATCAAGATGTTGAGTAGGTGCTCATTGGAAATTGACAAGCTGATTCTAAGACCTATATGAAAGAGCCAAAGACCAAGAATGGAAACAAACAAACAAAAAAAAAAAAAAAAAGAAAAAATAGGGAGACTAACTGGTTAGTAAAATGCTTGTATAGAAAATATAAGTTTGGTATATGCACATACATTTATACCATTTGTGTATACATGATTTTGTGTTGTGTGTAGACATACATATAGATAATTGTACACACATATACACCATAAATACCGTCATTTGTCTTAATTTAACTAACAAATATTTTCTTATCAGATGTATGAGAAGGATCTTAAGTTTAAAAATCAACATAATAGAATATAATATGCATTCATGTTTATTAGGAAATAATCATCTTTTAGTAACAAATATATTGAATAGACAAATATCTATGAGAATGTTTTTCATTCATTGCGTTTTTAATACAATACATTTTATTCACCATTTGACATTTTAAAAACAATAAACGAGCACAGAGTGGCAAATAATCTCCATTACTGCATATTGACATATGTATTATTACACTATTTTACAAATAAAGGAATAAAGTCATGAATATGGCCACGGGGAGAACTAAAGAGTTGGTTTCTAGCACAGGTCTTATTTTTGAAGCCTGCGTTTTTATATTGTTCTGTTTTTTCCTAGTGATTTGGAATTTTCAAAAACTGTGCTCACGATATGACCTTTTTCTTTTTCGTTTAATTTATATAGATTATTCCAAGAATGAGAATTTATTCACCACATAAATCTTCTTTTATACACTAATTACTGTGGCTTGCATGGTCCCTAACAGGTCTGTCTTGTGTCCAGTGGAGTATACCTCCAGGACTTAAGCATTTCTCAGACTGTTTAATGGTTTTGGTTGGCACACAGGTGTGCACTGCTGCCAGGCCAAGTATAATAATAGAGACGGTGCTGGCATAGTAGCCAGAGAGGGCATCTCAATGAATAAGAAAGTCTCAATGAGTCAATCCCTTTGCCAGGGTTCACTGTGACGTCATTCAGATGGAGCCACCTTTTTACACAAGGTGGTTAAGACTACTGAACTTTAGGGCATAAAAATTTTATCGTTAATTAGAAAATATCATACTGGAAAAGCTTGAATTTTTATCTGAAACAGTAAGTATTATTTTTAAAACATAGCAGTTAGGATTTACATTCTTTGTGTGTGTGTATTTTCAGCTTGAATTTCTTAGTTTATCTTCATCAGATTTGCAGAATAACATAAATGTTTACTTTGTTCATCCTAGTAGACACTGACTTCTTTGCATGCTATGTGAGATTTTACATGTTCTCAGAAGAGATATTAAATCCTTTTCATAAGAATGACAAGTGAGTGGACCAAATGATATTGTACTCAAAAAATATATATATATGTTTCTATCTATCTATCTGTCTGTCTGTCTGTCTGTCTGTCTGTCTGTCTATCATCTATCTATCTTATCTATCTATCTTATCTATCTATCTATCTATCTATCTATCTATCTATCTATCATCTATCTATCTTATCTATCTATCTATCTATCTATCTATCTATCTGTCTATCGATATGCTTATTTTGGAACCAAACTTGATTTGACTTTTAGAAGGCAGATATAACATTAAAAGCTAAGGCATACTTATTTTCACACGTCATAGAGAGAGATTAATCGTGGCATATGTCATCTTGATTCCTTAATGTTTCTTCAATATGCACATTAGAGCATTGCATTCCCTCATCTCAGCCCCACCAAATATTAATTTTTAGGTTCACTTGTTCATCATTCATTCATTTCCTGTTTTCTTTACTCTTGGTCCAAAAGACGTAAAGTAATTTAGAAATTGATCCTATAGACAATGGTGAAAGAGAAAAAGGTCTTATTAATAACATTACAATATTTCGTGTGTGTGAGACGGAGACAGAGACAGACATAATTAGTTGTATTTTTTTTTCTGATTTTGCTAGGTGATCTTACAGATGGTAGTAATTTTTTTCTTTTTTTGACTTTAGATCGGTTTGATTTTTTGAGAACGTGGCAAAAATGGGAAAATAACTACTTGCTAATCTTTTTGCCATGTTGGACAGTCCAATGCGAAAATGTTTTAAAAATATCAACCGAGCAAGGAAAAATTCCTCATCACTCTCATAAAGCAGCCTTTATTAACCACTTGCTCCCTAGAGGCTATCGTGGCAGACAGGTCATTTGGAATGGAGGACCTGTGCTGTGTTAATCCCGGATGATGTGTCTCGTGTGTCCCCATACTCTGTCCTATTGGATGATCACAATAAGTCTTAAGAAATTTGGATAATTATGCCAATTTAGAGACGAGGAAACTAAGATTCGCGGTACGGCAGGCTTCTCATGCTATAAACTGAACAGCAAGTGGCAGATTTGGGATTTTCTCTCTGTTGCTTGTTAAACACATACTGTTCCCTTCACTTTTCCTAGTGTGTCAGAGAGAGCGCTTATCCCTTTGAGAAGAGCAATTCCCCAATACTTTACAGAGCATAGGCAATCCCACGAAGCTTACATCCTCTTAATAGTTATCATAGAATGTATATATAATTAAATAGATTTTAATCTTCACGTCTTTCAAATTTAAGATGGTGTGTGTTTTGCCTTCACATCAGTTAGTGGCAAGGTCACTACAAGTAAAAAAAAAAAAAAAAAAGCCAACCACAGCGGCCTTCAACAAGATAAAAATCTGCTGCTTTCTAACCGGTAAGAAGTTTGCAGATAATCATTGTGGGGTTGGCAGAGTGCTCCAATGAGTGTCCGCAAAACAGGCTCCTTCTCTCTCTTCCAGCAGGTTCTGTCATCTGGAAGGAGGGAAGTGCCTTGGGGGCAGAAGGGGGAATGGGCTCTGGCTGCCATCATGTTAAGTTCAATTGGAGAAGCCCTAGGTGGGTCTGGGAGTGTCACCAGTGGGCCATTGGCTAGTCGTTGAGATGATGGCTGTCATGGCAGGAGGAAGCCTGTTCTGGGAAGCTGACAGTGGCGAATGCGACAGGTCCTGGAGCAGGTTTAATTTCTGAAACAACCCGGAAAGCTGGAGGCATGATTCTTTTGGGAGAGCCAAGAGAGGTGCTTGACAGATGGGACTTTGCCTTGGGCCTCGGGGAATCCAAAAGCTCCGTCTCATTGTTTCACATCTGCTTTTGGCTCCCTACTATCAGTCTTCTGTGAATTCCCCTCACCTGGTGCCAAGTGCTTTCTCTAAGAAAACACTGCCTTTTTTCCAGCTTTTCAAGTCGACTTCACACCGTGACTTGAATTTAACACAATTTTATTGCAGATAAAACTCGAGAAGCTTCCAAAGTCCCTATCATGTATGCATTGCCAAAACGATGTGTTTTAATTTAGAATAACATTTTTCTTTAGAGAATGAGATTTACCACTCACCACATCCTCTTCGCTTAAATATCAAAACATATAAATCGTGATCTCATTGAGATAAGTCATTGATTCATGCCTCTTATATTAGAAGGTAACGAAAGCTAATTATGATAGACTATATTATATATTCTGTGTTGTTTCAATGCCAAAAAAAATTGATACTTAATTTCATTAGAAATGGTATACTACTTACTGCCCAGTTGATTCTGATAGGCATGCCTGGATTTATTAATAACTAAAGAGGAACATTTAAAAGATTCCTGAAAGTATTTAATAAACAAAAATATTTCCTAATAAATGAAATAATTACAAATATATGTCTTCTTATAAATAAACTCCTATGTTAAAATGGAGGAGTACAGTGACCTTCTAAACTAGTGATGGCTGTCTCTTACTAGAGTGATTTACACCTTAATACTAATGCCTTTAATTTCTTTAACAGATAGTTAAGATGAGTTACATTTGAGAAAGGAATGTGAAGAGAGGAGGCGTGACTTGGTGATAATTTTCCCAGCAGCAAACTGAGGCAAGAAAACCAGACGGTTGACATTGGGACTTTTCTAGATAATTCAGAATACTTGGTCTCTATAAAGTCTGGGCACTGTCTGGGGGAGGAGCGGGGGAGGTGGGGAGAGCAAGGCGCTAGGCTTAGGCAATGAACTGAAATAGAGACCACATTCTCAAGCAGGAAATGAATGAATAGTGTGTGGTGAGTAGTCACTTGGTGAAGCAGAAATAAGGGATAGTATTTAAGGGGCCCCAGGTAACCACCAAATTCACAGTCTTTCCTAAAGCTGGCCCTGCTCTTAAGGAAAGGATGGAGTGGTGTTGGGGGCGGGAAAGACACAAGGCAGAGACTCAAACACATATGAAGCAACATTAAAGAATCGAAGAACCACAAAGTTAATGTTCAGAGATTCTTCAACGAGTTCGAGAAGTGTTAAAAGACCAAGGACCTAAAAACCAAACATCATCATTTCTCCGAATCTCTCCCATCATCCGGATGGCGTTTTATCTTTCAGATTTCTTAACTCGATTTCTTTAGCTTTGAGAATTTGGAGCACACTTCAATCTCTTCCCCTCAAGGTGTCTTTCATCGTCTAGTCAGGCTCAGAGCGGTCCTTTCTCCCTGCCACATTTTTTCCCACACGTGAATTTTCATTGTCACAACACCAGCAGGAGTTTACAGTAAAACGTTCTCCTTCCTCCCTCCTTCATTTTCTTCTTTATTCTTTTTCTGTCTTCCTCTCCCTTTTCCTCTTCCTCGCCCCCTCCGTTTCTTCTCCTTTCCTCCCTCCCTTCCTCCCTTTCTTCCTTCCACTTAAATGCACATATTTATCATTGAAAAGTTATTTAAAAATCATGGCATCAGATTTATTTAGCACGAGCATAAGTTACCTTTGAAAAGAGTAAAATTCCATTACGTCAGGACGCTCGCTGCTGGGGTGTCTGGGACATACAGTAAAACCAAACCTTCTCTTATGTCGAGACTACACGACCATGAAAACTTCCCACCTGGTCCTCCTACCTTCATTTTTCTTTAATCAAACCACGTACACTGCTCCCTAATGAACACTTCCTAAAACAGCAGGCTTTCCCTTAGCATGTTGTAGTAACAGAAAAGTTTCCACTGGCGAGCTCTTATTGAGGACAAAGAAACAGTGATATAACTTTGAGCAGCCGTGGACCACACAGGGGAGGGGACGAAGCTACACCTATATGAATATTTTTAACTTCCAATCCATCTCTCAGTAGTTTTGGGGCCATGTCCCCAGATCTGCATTTTAACTACTTCTGCCAAACACTAAAGGTCATCACTTCAGTAATTTTTAGCTCAAAACCCTTCGGCATCTCACCATTGCTTTTAGGGTCTTTCTTTGATAATATTAAAGCGTTGTGTTGGAAAGAAGTAGATGCTTAGAGTAGAAAGATACACAAGGCCTTAAAAAAGGGAAAGAATTCTGTTTTTCACTTGGTCTAAAAAGAACTGAACTTTTTTCCTATCGGTCTTACAGTTGTAATCCTACTGTGTACAGTCAGTGTTAAACAATGTAGAATAAAAATTTTTCTACTTCTTTCTCATGTTGGAACTCTGCAACCTTACAGGTTTCAATAATCATTTTTTTTTTTCATTCAACTAATATTTATCGAACATCTCTTGTATGCCAGACATTGTCTTAAGCTTTAGGGAAAATATACAGCAATGCATAAAACAAACTTTTCTGTCCTGATGAAACTTATACTTTAAAGAGGGAAAGAGGCAATGAGCAAGATAAATAAGAAAAATATGTAGTGTGATATAGGTGGTGGTAAGTGCTAAAGTGGAAAGAATTCACAGACAATAGATACAAATATTAAGGGTTAGAGTTAAGATAGAGTGGCCAGGGTAAATCTTACTGGGGCAGGGACTTCTGAGTCAAGACCAATAAGTGTTTGTGGAATGAAGTTTGAGGTATAAAAAGAAAACAATAAAGCATTTAAGTGCAGAATTCAATTTAAAATTATAGTTATGGCACCGCTACTATCTGTAAGATGCTCTACCAGCCAGTAGAAAAATTCTAAGATGAAAGACCATTTGTACTTGGAATATCATATAAATA
>NW_011888893.1:1501502-1509013 GCF_000151845.1 Pteropus vampyrus
GCAGGAGTTTACAGTAAAACGTTCTCCTTCCTCCCTCCTTCATTTTCTTCTTTATTCTTTTTCTGTCTTCCTCTCCCTTTTCCTCTTCCTCGCCCCCTCCGTTTCTTCTCCTTTCCTCCCTCCCTTCCTCCCTTTCTTCCTTCCACTTAAATGCACATATTTATCATTGAAAAGTTATTTAAAAATCATGGCATCAGATTTATTTAGCACGAGCATAAGTTACCTTTGAAAAGAGTAAAATTCCATTACGTCAGGACGCTCGCTGCTGGGGTGTCTGGGACATACAGTAAAACCAAACCTTCTCTTATGTCGAGACTACACGACCATGAAAACTTCCCACCTGGTCCTCCTACCTTCATTTTTCTTTAATCAAACCACGTACACTGCTCCCTAATGAACACTTCCTAAAACAGCAGGCTTTCCCTTAGCATGTTGTAGTAACAGAAAAGTTTCCACTGGCGAGCTCTTATTGAGGACAAAGAAACAGTGATATAACTTTGAGCAGCCGTGGACCACACAGGGGAGGGGACGAAGCTACACCTATATGAATATTTTTAACTTCCAATCCATCTCTCAGTAGTTTTGGGGCCATGTCCCCAGATCTGCATTTTAACTACTTCTGCCAAACACTAAAGGTCATCACTTCAGTAATTTTTAGCTCAAAACCCTTCGGCATCTCACCATTGCTTTTAGGGTCTTTCTTTGATAATATTAAAGCGTTGTGTTGGAAAGAAGTAGATGCTTAGAGTAGAAAGATACACAAGGCCTTAAAAAAGGGAAAGAATTCTGTTTTTCACTTGGTCTAAAAAGAACTGAACTTTTTTCCTATCGGTCTTACAGTTGTAATCCTACTGTGTACAGTCAGTGTTAAACAATGTAGAATAAAAATTTTTCTACTTCTTTCTCATGTTGGAACTCTGCAACCTTACAGGTTTCAATAATCATTTTTTTTTTTCATTCAACTAATATTTATCGAACATCTCTTGTATGCCAGACATTGTCTTAAGCTTTAGGGAAAATATACAGCAATGCATAAAACAAACTTTTCTGTCCTGATGAAACTTATACTTTAAAGAGGGAAAGAGGCAATGAGCAAGATAAATAAGAAAAATATGTAGTGTGATATAGGTGGTGGTAAGGGCTAAAGTGGAAAGAATTCACAGACAATAGATACAAATATTAAGGGTTAGAGTTAAGATAGAGTGGCCAGGGTAAATCTTACTGGGGCAGGGACTTCTGAGTCAAGACCAATAAGTGTTTGTGGAATGAAGTTTGAGGTATAAAAAGAAAACAATAAAGCATTTAAGTGCAGAATTCAATTTAAAATTATAGTTATGGCACCGCTACTATCTGTAAGATGCTCTACCAGCCAGTAGAAAAATTCTAAGATGAAAGACCATTTGTACTTGGAATATCATATAAATACTTTTAATAAAGAATGGATCACTTTAGGTAAGCATAGTTTTGTGCCTTTGGAATTCTCTGTAAATTACCAAATTCACTCTGTAATTTTACTGGATCTCTGAATTCGCTTTATCTATCTATCTATCTATCTATCTATCTATCTATCTATCTATCTATCTATCTATCTATCATCTATCTATTTATCTATCTATTTATTTAGGCAACCCTTGGTTGACTTCACAGATCGCAAGGACCTTGCAATTCCTTATTTTTTTAATTTTTATGCTTACAGCACCTGGTCTTCCTAGATGGTCTCCCATCTAAGTACTAACCAGGCCCGACCCTGCTTAACTTCCGAGATCAGCCAGGATAGGGCTTTTTCAGGGTGTCATAGCCATAGATTGAATTTACTTTAAGCTAAGGTGTTTCAACTAAGGCGGTTAAGATTTTATATCTGTCTTGGGGATGCAGTACCCACCAGTGGTGAAGAAGAGAAATTTTTCCTATTCTGCAGTGGTAGCTTGTCTATCTAAAATCTAAGCCAACTAAATAATTTTCCCAGTGGAAAAATACGGCATGTTCATTTGTAGACATTTATGTACAAATGTACTTTTTATTTCTCTCAATCTTATTTAAAATTTTATTATGTCTAGAGTGCATATGAACACAAGCATGTGGATTTCTGCAAAGAAGGAAATATACAAATAGGGGAAATTATGAAAACTTTATATAAAAATATATTCTTAATGTACAACTACAATGATTATATATACAAGAAGGCTTATGAGTGGCATTCTACTGATAAGAGTACATGGAATTTCATCAAAGAATGGAATCATGTGATAGTTCCTTTTAACCCACACTTATGTGAGCTTCGGAGGGTTGGGTTCTGCTAATTTCTCTTACATAATGACATAATGATTCTCATGGGAAGTGTATCTTTTTTTTTTCAACAACAAAAAAATTATCTCAAAGTAAGAAGAAATCCAAAAGTGAGCTTCTTTTCTTTGAATATATTTCATTTTTCCTCCAGGGAGCTTTTTCAGCTCAGATTAGCATATTTTAAAATTCATATCTGAGCTGCAGTGCTAACAGATTAACACCCAGAGGGATAAGTAGTAGTGACTAGGACGAGGGTTGTGCGTGAAAGACTCCTTCCCGTCAGGAATTTGAAGGGGGCTGCGGGAGGGGAGGCCAGGCGCCCATCAGAGCATCTCTGTCTCTCAGGCTTCGCTCCTACGTGGAAACTCGAAGTTGCCAAGTGCATCTTCTGTGGATGCAGAAACCGAAATGGAAGTAATGATCCTTACCTGTGGGTTCAAAGGAAATACAGACAATATCAGCCTTTGTACTGTGAATTATTAGAAATCGTGCAGTCAGATTCAGCCTACTTCCTGAAACAAAATTTCTCACAATTTTCAGAGAAAAATGGCTGTCTTCTTTTATTATGTGTCTGCTACTGGAATATTTTATATAGGTGTGCACCAAATGATACTGCACCAAAACTCTGAATCCGTAATCTAAGGATGGGAGGATGCAAAATTGGCAGTGACTGTTGGAAAAGTAGGGAAAAAAGCATATCGTTTTTTCTTTCTTGACTCCGAGACGGATCTCTGAAAACTGCTCTGGTTTTCTGTACCTAAGAGACATGCTGTCCTAGAAGCGTGGTGACTGGTATGTGAGTAACCAGTATCAAAACAAAGAAGAAAAATGCATCTTGCTAAGTTTTCATTTTTGTACAACTCAGTGGCCCACTGTCAATTGGAAATGTTTACTAAGACAAATACACATAGAAAAGAGAGGGAGAGAGAGGGAGAGAGAGAATGAACAAGTAATCTCTGTGACATCCACCATGTAAAAACAGAATTTCTTGACCAACCAACTTTCCCTTGGCAAATGCCGCGCTCATCTTCCATGTGTCTTGCTCATAAGAATGTCTTTGGCAAACTTTTATTTATGTTAGACGTCGAGAATGATTGCACCCTTTTTAAAGAGCATCGGAAGTTTGATGACAGTTCTTTGCTTTTCCCTTTGAGTTGTTTATTTTAAACATCAACGTGTAAATCGGTTCACATCCTCCTTAAACAGGAATCTACCTTCTTTGGTAGAATTCTTGGCAAGAGACTCTGAAGCAGGTAAGCACATGCAAGATTCATGGCTTCGTCTGTCTTCACATAGGTGTATATGAACTAGTTATATCTCCACGTGCCTTCAGAGAGAAAGAACTTTTACTAAAAACTAAACACTTACTGTTCGTGGTTGTGAAAGCTCGCGTTTGCCTCATCTTGTAGAGGCTTGATTTGCAGTGGTTAGTCTGCTAATATTTACTAGGCCGTTATTACTACTGAGTAAATAAAACAAAACAAAATGAGATTTGTGATATAATGAATACTCGAGTAATCTAAGCACTTTTTACAAAATTTTAATGAGTCTATAACCTAGGCAGATAAAGTCAAATAATAACCCTATTAAATGAAGGAGTAAAAGAAAGCACACATTTTCTAACTTATTTTTTTCTGTCAAGAACCCTGTTTGAGATCAGTTTGAATATCATACATCTCATTTTTATCTTTATTCTTCTGTTTATACACATGTATCAAGTCAAAATTGATTTCAGCAATAGCAACTAAAGCTATATGGGTTTTGTTTAATGATGTCAAACCTATTTCTGACAGATGGCCCATTTTCACTCTCCTTGGCTAGTATCGTTTCAAAAATTCTAGAAAAGGAAATATTCTGTAGAGCAGAAGCTCCATCGTGGTGAGTCTCTGAAATGAATACATTGTTTTGTAGTCATATTTGTATCCTGTCTTAAATCACTTTAAGTATTTTGAACATACAATTCGATAGGTTTTGAAAAATGTTGTGTTCGTATTCCTGTCCTTGTTTAGGCAGTGTTGTCTAGAATGACCTAGAAAGAACCTGAGAAGAGACGAAATAATTAAGGAACAGAATTAGGGAACAGTAATTAGGGAACAGAAAACAATATGTTGGGGTTTCTGGCAGAGTTAAGGAAATAAAGAAGCCCAAGTCCAAAAAATCTATATTGAGCAGGAGTTATACAAGGTAGTTGAGAAAGCCTCAGGAGATTTCTCGTATCTGCCCATCTACCAGCCCAAGCCATCCATCATCTCTAGGTGAATTCTTGCTAAAAATAAACAAACAAAACAAACAAACAAACACTGATAAGGTCATTATTAGAGAAAGAGAGAGAATAAGATGGAAATATATAGCCTTTGGAAAAATCTGAACAACTAAATTCACCATCCAGTTCAATATAGAATGGACAGTATTAAATTAGGTAGTATTAGCCGAAAAATGCTTTGTGTGCAGTAAAATACTAAAAGATATGAAAATGTTAAGTAATAACTATTTTTAAGAAATAATGAAATAGTTTTCCCAAAAGCATAAAGAATATGATCTTCCAAAATCTGTTACAGAGTACTTTGTTGTAAATAAATTATTGTTTTAATGAAATGAAGTAGCGTTGATAACCTGTGAAGCAAATAGAATGAGACTTGAATATAAAATGCAAATAACCAATAAAAAATGGTCAGGGGTATGTAGTATTTTGTGATGACTCTTTATGACCACTATATTTCTGTTTATGCTGACCAAAATATATGTCACTTAGTCAGAAGGGATTTCAAAGAATTTGTGTTTTATAATTATACTGCAATACATTTATTTCACTTTATCCTGAAGCATATACCTTTTAAAAGATATAATGCTTTTAAATATATTTAATGAATTGGCTATTTGATTAATTTTTAAATTGTCCACTCAGAAACAAAGCTATTTTGTGAAGGCAATTTAACCACATATTTAGGAATACGTTCAAGATCAAGTGTGTGTTTCTGCGTGCATTGACCAACTCCACACAATGCTCATAGCAAAAGCTAAACAAGATGAGTGTTCCCCAACTACCGGAAGATAAAATGAATTTATCATCCATTCTAACAGAAGCCATGGAATTTCATAAGTGATTAAATTGAAGGAAACGCTCCAGGCAACACAGAAATAGAACATCTCTTGATAAAATTATGAATGAGGTCGTCAACTCTGCAGTGAGCCTGTGATGCAGTTAGACGGGGTCGACCCCTCTGGGACCCTAGTTACAGTGACATTTTCTCATGTTTGACATGTCGCCGGATCCAAGGGAGGGAACAGCTTTCTTAATAAAATCTCTTATTGCTTCCCCATTTCCACATTGAATAAGTAAGGAGTACACTACATATTGTGTGTTTCTTTCAAGTAAGGTCCGTTCCAGCTGATCACAGATTAGAGACGATAAAAATTTATGAGAGCAGTTCGGAAGCAGAATAAGATTAATTCAGGGGAACCGCTGTGCCCTCACATTGCCTCTGATACTTAGCTACCTCATGGCCGTAGGTGAATCTCTTTGACCTGCTTGTTCTCACACTCCGCATTGCAAAATGATGAAGACGCACTGAGCCGTTCTGAAGAGCCCTGCCACCTCTAACGTGCCATTCCTTTTTGCTTCAGTGAGTGATTTAACTGTCAGCCTGAAGTTTACTTTTGTATCGTATTTCCAAGGGTGAGAATGGCAGAGAGAGAAGAATATATTTGAGATTATTTGAGATCGAATAGTGACTTAAAATGGTTTGTTATTTCCATTTGCGTTCCAAGAATAGGTACTATGTGTACAGAAGTACAGCAGGGGTGAAAAAATTAGGGAGTAGAAGGATGAAGGCAAAGGAAACTAAGCGAGATACACTTACGGGTGTAAATTATAGGACTGAATCAACTTTTTAAAAAATAGGTCCAAAATATACCTTGCCAGAATTTCGAAAGGTCAGAAAGTAGGCAGTGAAGATCTTAGTGAAGCTGTGAGGGCAGGTTTAGATGGGAATGTCAAATGATGACCCCCCTCTAGGGGCACAGATAATGATTTCCTCCCAAGTTTGCCAGCTGTAAACAGCAGCCAGGTGTGCCCTGACCAAGGACGTCAAGGAGAGTGTGTTCTACGGAATGTGACCTTGCCATAGCTCTTTGCTGCCCCAATGTCGCCAAGATTGTTTGTTGCCCATTATCAGGCACTTAAAAAACAAAAAAAAACCAAAAAAAAAACAAAAAAAAACAAACCTTTCCAGGTGATAGTTGAGTCTCTAAGCCTAAGTGGTCTCCATCTGTGGCTCTCAGTTTTGACTTCCTTGAAAGCCCACAGTGGGCGTGCACCCAGGTACGTGTATATATATGCACAAGCATACGGAAGAGTAGAAAAGTTTGACAAAGTGAGAAGCCTTTCATTTACTTGGTCAATTTCATGAGTCCTGAAAGCTTACTTTTTATGAGACAGTCATCAGTTTACCACATGATGGTAAAAACATTGAAACCGATCTTGCCTGGCTTATAGCTCTTTAAAAAAAGAGAGAGAAGAAGAAGAAGAAAAGAGACTCCATTTCTGTTTTATGATTAGAAAAGATTTTAAGGGCGAACAATAGAAAGAAAACAAAAATGAATAAAAAGTACAGTCGACTAGGGAGAAAAGAACACAAATTAATTCTGCAAAGCTAGAAATTCAATGTCATAAAGATATCCCATTAGATTTTTCTAGAAGTGTTCTGTCCTCCAAGGATCCGACAGGCTGACTGGAGCCTCTCACCATCCTGATTTCCATTTTCTTCATCCTCCAAAGACTCTTTTTTCCCATGTCAAGATCAAAGACTAAGCCTCTGACCGGCAGACACCTCACAGGTGGTAACATGAAATCCAGGAGACTGAATGTCTGTTAGAAGGTGGTACTTGAGAAGAACAGCCTAATGAGAATATTAGCCATTCAGATATAACAGATAGAAATGATATTCTTTTAATTTTGTCATGCCCTAGATAGTTATATCATCAAATTAATACCTGTTCATACATCTTCAATACTTTAGTTAAGAGTTAACCTAATGCCACTTGCTTTTGTAAGGGAGAAATTCAGAAACTGCCATTTGAGTTACAGAGGACATTATCTTTTAGTGAGTACCTGCTGTATATCAGGTGCATGTCCTCGCCTCTTCTCAGTGATTCTGTGAAGCAGGTTTTATTTTATTTTGTTCATTTTACAGTTTAGCAAAGCAAGGCTCAGAGTAAGTGATGTC
>NW_011888893.1:1509063-1516224 GCF_000151845.1 Pteropus vampyrus
TTTTGTATCATATTTCCAAGGGTGAGAATGGCAGAGAGAGAAGAATATATTTGAGATTATTTGAGATCGAATAGTGACTTAAAATGGTTTGTTATTTCCATTTGCGTTCCAAGAATAGGTACTATGTGTACAGAAGTACAGCAGGGGTGAAAAAATTAGGGAGTAGAAGGATGAAGGCAAAGGAAACTAAGCGAGATACACTTACGGGTGTAAATTATAGGACTGAATCAACTTTTTAAAAAATAGGTCCAAAATATACCTTGCCAGAATTTCGAAAGGTCAGAAAGTAGGCAGTGAAGATCTTAGTGAAGCTGTGAGGGCAGGTTTAGATGGGAATGTCAAATGATGACCCCCCTCTAGGGGCACAGATAATGATTTCCTCCCAAGTTTGCCAGCTGTAAACAGCAGCCAGGTGTGCCCTGACCAAGGACGTCAAGGAGAGTGTGTTCTACGGAATGTGACCTTGCCATAGCTCTTTGCTGCCCCAATGTCGCCAAGATTGTTTGTTGCCCATTATCAGGCACTTAAAAAACAAAAAAAAACCAAAAAAAAAACAAAAAAAAACAAACCTTTCCAGGTGATAGTTGAGTCTCTAAGCCTAAGTGGTCTCCATCTGTGGCTCTCAGTTTTGACTTCCTTGAAAGCCCCCAGTGGGCGTGCACCCAGGTACGTGTATATATATGCACAAGCATACGGAAGAGTAGAAAAGTTTGACAAAGTGAGAAGCCTTTCATTTACTTGGTCAATTTCATGAGTCCTGAAAGCTTACTTTTTATGAGACAGTCATCAGTTTACCACATGATGGTAAAAACATTGAAACCGATCTTGCCTGGCTTATAGCTCTTTAAAAAAAGAGAGAGAAGAAGAAGAAGAAAAGAGACTCCATTTCTGTTTTATGATTAGAAAAGATTTTAAGGGCGAACAATAGAAAGAAAACAAAAATGAATAAAAAGTACAGTCGACTAGGGAGAAAAGAACACAAATTAATTCTGCAAAGCTAGAAATTCAATGTCATAAAGATATCCCATTAGATTTTTCTAGAAGTGTTCTGTCCTCCAAGGATCCGACAGGCTGACTGGAGCCTCTCACCATCCTGATTTCCATTTTCTTCATCCTCCAAAGACTCTTTTTTCCCATGTCAAGATCAAAGACTAAGCCTCTGACCGGCAGACACCTCACAGGTGGTAACATGAAATCCAGGAGACCGAATGTCTGTTAGAAGGTGGTACTTGAGAAGAACAGCCTAATGAGAATATTAGCCATTCAGATATAACAGATAGAAATGATATTCTTTTAATTTTGTCATGCCCTAGATAGTTATATCATCAAATTAATACCTGTTCATACATCTTCAATACTTTAGTTAAGAGTTAACCTAATGCCACTTGCTTTTGTAAGGGAGAAATTCAGAAACTGCCATTTGAGTTACAGAGGACATTATCTTTTAGTGAGTACCTGCTGTATATCAGGTGCATGTCCTCGCCTCTTCTCAGTGATTCTGTGAAGCAGGTTTTATTTTATTTTGTTCATTTTACAGTTTAGCAAAGCAAGGCTCAGAGTAAGTGATGTCATAGTCTCAGCTCTTTCTCTTCTGTCAACGGCCACGTCTGTAATCCGGTTTCAGAATTTAGACTTTTGTCTCTTCTCGAATTCTGATTAAAGTTATGTCTCCTGATGAAAAATAATGAATATTGGGGAAAAAAAAGTCTTAATTTAAATAAAGCCCCAATGTCTTAAAGAATTTTACTGCTTTTCTGATTAAAACATTGTGTATCCTTATCCATCATTTGTATAAAACTTTTTATCAAGGGATCAATATAATGTATGCTCCAATTTGAATTATAGTTTTCCATATACTATTTATTAATAAATAATGCCTTAGTATTCTTATTCCTTCCAATAAACAACACTTTTCTTTCTTGAGAGAATCCAACGATTCCCTTCAGTCTTCCTAGTGCCTCAAGCCAGTATTCCACCCAAACGTGCCCTCCAAATAAATGCCCCATAATCCATATTCATTCTACACTTCCTGCCCTGCATTAAAATTCTCACCTTTCCAAAGTTCATCTCTTCCTCAGAATGAAAAGAATATGTCTTGTTAATTCAGATTGAAAACTCCGTACTTGTAATTTCTCAGCTTCTCATTTCTGAGTCATATTTCTTTTTTTTTTTTTAAGTTATCAAAAGAATAAATGTATATTTACTTCACTACTCACTAAAGGCCGGGTACTGCACTACCGTTGGAATGAAGAAGCAGAAATAAAAGGAATTCACAAGTTAGAGCAGTTAGAGGCAGAAAGTAAATGCACACAGTCAATGTAGGTAAAGAATTGAGTAAATATAAACAGAAATGACTAGTATCTGGAGAAGGCTCTGGAGAACCTTACAGGGCCGCTGGTATTGGAGTTTTTTTTTTTTTTTCGAAGATAAAAACTGAAAGGTGGGGAAGAATATTCGAGAACGAAGTACGGCGTGAGTCTGCCTAGACCACTTCCGCGTTTACCTACTCAGTGGGATGTTAGGGGCCGTGATGGAGAATTTGGAAGCCTTGCTGGCATGCTTCCAATCACTCCATAGAAGAAAACATTCACATTTCCTTCACGAGAAACTGCTCTCCTTTACATCGTTGTTCTTGACATTCCTTCATTTTAGCTGAAATAGCCAGAGATTACTTGAAACCATGCTTTGAAACTAGATTTGCTGTATCTTCTGGAAAATATTTATTGTAAGATAAACCAGTTTAACTCACATCACTTAAAATTCTATATACTTTTTTCCCTGAAGTCAGGGACTTGGATCAACTAGGATTCTAGCGGCAGATATTTTTATTTCCAGTTATATTTACTTCCAGTAATGAAATTAATCATTTTCATATTTTTTCTTTCATCTATTAATATACACTGTGAACAAAAATGTAATAAAATAAAGATGTATAGGAAGAATGCTGCCAAAAATACCCTGTCAGTTCAGAGTTCATTTAGATAGGAGCCTTCTGAATCATAGTGTGTGCTTTCTGGAGAGCGAAAACTGATTTTATGCCAGTGGATGGTTCATATATCAATTTAGTGAGGGGAAATAGCACAGAAACACATTTCCCAAAGTGTGGCTGCTGGAAAGTCTTAGAACATTAATTTTCTGTCATGCGTACTGATGTGCTAATCCAGCCAAACACCATCTCCTGAAGTATAGGCTCAGGAAATATGATGTGTGACGTCACATTTTTTTTAAAAGTCCACCCTGCCTTCAAAAGAAATTTTATTTATCTCAAGTCCACTGCATTCATCTCTCCACACAGATCTTTGTTGTCTATGCCTTCACCATACTCTATCTTAAATAAATTATCTGTACTTTATCAATTTTATCGACCTGTCTACTGACATGAATTATAATGCCATTCTGATATATATATCTAATTTGCTTCAAACTGGGACCTCTTTAATCTAGTACCTTGCCACAACAATGTATATATAGGAGTTCTATACTTGCTGAAACCATATATCTAAAAAAGCAACAGACTTTTGTTGTGCTGTCATTTTAAATAATCACTGATCAATTATATTCACATTAATGACATATAGCACATGTATATATATATAGATATAGATATAGATATAGATATAGATATATCTATATCTATATCTATATCTATATCTATATCTATATCTATAGATATAGTCTTTCTCTAAAAATTCTTTTGGAAGAGAATTCTATTGCCAAGGGGGAAAAAAAACCCCACAAGACTAGAATTTAGGAGACAGTTTGTTGTTGTTTGATTAAATGAAATCTTTATTGAGATATAAGTCACATGCTATACATTTACCATTTTTAATTTTATATATATGTATAGTTTAAGATATTTTAGTATATTTGCAGAGTTGTATAACCATTGTCATTATCTAGTTTTAGAACATCTTTATCACCTTCCATAAAACCCCATACCCATTAGCAATCCTTGCTCATTCTCTTGTCCATCCCAGCCCTTGTGACCATTAATCTACTTTCCGTGTCTGTGGTTTTGATTATTTAGGGCTTCACATAAATAGAATCGTATAATACGTAGTCTTTTGTGACTGGCTTCTTCCATATACCGTAATGTTTTCAAGATCCATCGATGTTGTAATTGTAACAATAATTCTCATTTTTTGCATTATATGAGTATACCACATTTTGTTTATCTGTTGACCAGTTGAAAGACTTTTGGGTAGTTTCCACTCTTTGACTTTATTGAGTGGTGCTGTTGCGAAGGCCCATTACACGTGTTTTTATGCACATGTGATTTCAGTTCCCTTAGGTATATACCACGGAGTGTCATTGTTGGGTCACATGGTGACTCTATGTTTAATGTTTTTAGGAAATGACCAACTAATTTTTTTATATTCCCAACATCAATGCATGAATATTATAGTTTTTTACATCCTCTCAAATACGTATTCCTCTTTTTAATTATAGCAATCGTAGTGTGTATAAAGTGGTATCACACTGTGGTTTTGATTTGCATATTCCTGAAGACTAATAAAATGAAGATTTTTTTTTTTTTTGGCCTATTTGTATATCTTCTTTGGAGAAAAGCCTATTCAAATTTTTTACTTACTTTTTAATTGGGTTACTTATCTTTGAATTGTTGAATTGTGTTACATATACATATATATTCTGGATACAAATCCCTTTTATTTCAGCATCAAAGACTCTCTTTTGTATTTCTTGTAGGGAAGGTCTTCTGGCAATGATAGTTTTGATTGATATAAAATTCTTGGTTAATAGTCTTTTTTCTGCATCGCGTTGAAGATAGCATCCCACAGCTCATTGGTCTCCATGGTTTCTAGATGAGAAGTTGGCTGTTAATCTTCTGAAGCTCATTTTTATAGGAGCTGTCACTCCTCTCCTGCTGTTTTCAAGAGCCTCATTTTGTTTCTGTTTTTAGATAGTTTGACTATGATGTCTAGATGTGGATCTCTTCGAGACCCCATTGCTTCTATTTGGAATTTCTTTAGCTTTTTTTGAGGTCCAGGTTAATATCTGTCATCAAGTTTGGAAGATGTTCAAGCATTATTTCTTCAAATATTCTTCTTTCTTTTCCTGTCTCTACTTCTGAAACTCCGGTTATGCATATTTTGTTATGCTTGATGGCATCATACAGATTTCTACCTGTGTTCCTTTTTCTTCATTTTTTTTCTCTGCTGTTCCTCAGACTTAAAATCTCAGTTGATTGATGTTAAATTTCATGGATTTTTTTCTCCGCCATTTAAAATATTCTGTCGTACCTCCCTAGAGAATTTTTCATTTCAATTGGACTTTTCTACACTGTAGCTGCTATTTGGTCTTTTTTAAAATTTCTATGTCTTTATCAATAATTTTTTTTTTTGGATGTTACAAAATTCTCATTTTCTTTAAAAATAATATATAGTATATATATGAATAATAGGCATGTGTGTATGTGTATGTATATACCCTGACTTTTAATATATGTAATATTCCATTAAGAGCAGCAGCAACTACTCAAAAAATTGCCAGCTCGGATATGAGTGATACTTTTGTTCTAGAGGACATCAGATCCGACATACATAATTTTATTAAATTTCTTCAGTATTCAGTGTGGATATCAATTTCAGAACCCTTTATATTAATGGTTAAATTTGCAGCCTGCAGCCTTTATATTATATTTTCAAGGCTCTAGAGAAACACAGTATTTTAAAAAGTGGGAGATATTTTTGCCTTTATGTATCAGTTCAGCAGTTAAACAATTCAGAGCAGAGGAAAGACTCAGGGGCAGACTTTAATTTTTAGGGACAAATGCAACTCTGCTATTCTGTAGCTCTCTTCTACTTGGTCTAATCATTGAGGCATGTAAACAAACAATTGCATTCTAGTACTGAATCAGGGTTAAGCTGTACTATATTGTTTTGGGAAAGTACTAAAATTACATTTTATTTCAGTATTAGATTAATTATATACAGGACCTTGTATTTATTTAGAAAGAGAGTAATAAAGCAGTTATTTATTAAATGATTAGCGATCTTTACCCCAAATTGTCAAAATACAAAATGTATGCATATTTACCTGTAACCGAGATTTTAGCCTGAAGTACAGCGTTCACTACTCGCGTACTTTAAACCTGCTTACAGATACTCTTTTATAGAAGTGAAGTCAGCAAGCACTTTTTGATCATCAGCCATGTGCCAAACACTTGATTCAGCACTGAGGATATAAAGCGAAGTGAAGTGTGGTCCTTTCCCTCAATAAACTTTTAGTCTAGCAAGAAAGAAAGGCATAGATGTCAATTTTCTGTTTCTATAGGCACGTGAACAGTGACGTCAGGCGTCAAAGCTGGGGCCATATATTCCTGGAATGGTCTTTGCAAGATTTGCTGTAACAAAAACTGAATTTGTTTGAATATCTATTTTCTGAATCTCTTGTTTATCTTATGGTGTTTATAGATGCTAACAATGTGTTTCGTGTTGAGTTATGACAAAACAATGTATTCTGTAGCATCTCAGCACTAATTAAGCCCTAATGCGGATATGGCAAAGAACGAAGCTAAATATTGTCTATGTAACTAAATAAGAGATAAGTGAAATCTTTGCAGAATAGGAAATGATGTCAGATTCTACTCTGCTAAATCAGGTGGAAATTCAAGTTGATTAGTCTTGTTCTAGAACAGCCCAAATTATCTCATTATCGCACATTACAGGAAAATAAGGTAGCACCACACATTCTCAACCCATTCCTCGTTATATTTTTTAGGGCCGAAACCACTGCAGTTTAATATGCTAGGTTGTTTGTACACCACCTCTGTAGCTTTCAAGGACTGATGATCAATATCAGGTTTCTCTATTTTTTCCCTCCTCCCCACACTGGGCAGCCCAACCTATGTGAACTGTCCTCCTCCTAGCTGTTCGCAAAAGAGAAAGAAGGGATCGCCTAAATGGGAAGTGTGGATTTAGAGCATTATAGGAACCTTCTTCAAATAAACTATTACTTGGACTAATTAATGGTAACGTATGGAAAGATTTAGCATGACTAAATCTGAAATTATTTTCTGCTTGAGAACTGTTCCAAAGACCATTACTAATATTTAGGGAAATAGAGATGATAAGAAATAGGCAAAGACAGAAAAGGCTGGCTGTGCTGGGGAGGGGAAAATGTAATCATTTTTTTAAATTA
>NW_011888893.1:1517524-1527567 GCF_000151845.1 Pteropus vampyrus
TAATATTTAGGGAAATAGAGATGATAAGAAATAGGCAAAGACAGAAAAGGCTGGCTGTGCTGGGGAGGGGAAAATGTAATCATTTTTTTAAATTACTATTTTACTATATTTTAGGAAAAATAGCTATGGTTTTCTTTTAATTTCATAGCACGGGAAATTTTCATATGTTGGAAAATACCGGAAACTCAATACCTAAGCAACTTTTTAAAAATATACAGTTAGTCATGTGCCATAGATCATCTAATTGTAACTAATTGATAGATCGTGTCATGCAGCAAACTTGGGACAAATACTGTGACATCACACAGCATGAATTGAGGAATAGATTATTGGGACAATACACAGGGCAAAGGTCAGCAGGAGCAGGCACCAGGTCCCTGAGCATCCCGACTTTCCACAGGAAGGCAGACGGGGAGAAGAGGCCCTGCCCCTTTTGTTGCTGTCCCTGTTTATAAAGGAAACTTGAAGAGCAGCCTAGAATATGGACAAAGACATTCTTGATCCTAGACACCTTGGGTTTTTCGGATACCCAGTACCTACGGACTCTGGGCCCTAGGGAGGTTTGTAGCCCCTTACCAGAGCAGGGAAAGCACTGGTCCTGTGGGGAACTGAGTGTGGCCTTGGTCCCTCCCAAGGGTGGGGCGTGAGATGAGGGCGGTCCTAGCCGACTCATTGTCCAGGCAACACTCAGTGAGTTCCCTTAGGGTAGGTTAGGTTAACAGAGCTGGAAAAGGCTGTGAGATTTACTCATCTCGCCTCTTTTGCCCACAGTCCCTTTCCCTCAACATTCTTCTTCGCTTTTCTGACAGTCTTCGTCAGCTGTAAATAAAGAGCAAACAATACTTAGAGAAATTCCTCTTCAAAATCCCACTGTGTGAAGAAAACCACTATAGACACGATGTTATTTCTCCTTTACAGAGAGGCGTGCATGTTATTATATTGTGATAATGTGTGGTAGAGACTTGAAGAAGAGGGATGACATGAGATTTAATAGTCAGGAGGCACCACCTGAAGAGGACTATTTTAGCCAGAGCTTAAGTAACACTCAGCTAGGCACCGATTTCGGAGAAGAGTCATCTAGGAAAATGAAACACAAAGTAGGAAGGTGGAAATAAGTTGAGTGTCAGAAAAAAAAGTCTAATGTGGTTCAGATGCAGGGTGTTCAGGGATCAGGAGGTAAGCGTGGCAAAGATCTTGAAGAGACTCGGGCACAGATTTAGATGTAATTCTAAAAGAAATTGGAAGCCACTGGAGAGAGAGAAGCGGTTGAGGGGTATAAGTTGATTTGTTTTAAAAGTTCGCTTTGGCAGCTTCGTACAGAAAGAACTAGTTGACAGGTGAGAACGGAAGCAGAGAAACAACTCCTGGGGCCACGGAGATCCTTCGTGAAGAGCATCCGTCGGAGGGGCGGGGCAGTAGTGGAGATGGGGGGCGCTGGCCTGGTTTAGGATGTCGTGGAAGACGGCCAACACGACTTGGGTACTGTTTAGCAGCTGCATCGCAGCCCATCGAATGGGTGTTCCCTGATGTATTTGAACATCGGATTTTATAACGTAAAACCCAAATCATCAGTGTGCATTCTGAGATCTACTTTTAAGCTCCTGATCGCCGAATTGCCTTCTTTTACAGCATTTATATCCCGTGAATATCCACTAAAGAGGAATAAGGTAGAACCCTCACTGTACTGGCGAATGACATTTTAGCCATCCTAACTTTTTAAACCATTATATTATAACACTACAATTTTAAATTTTAAAATAAGATCACTATAACATATGAAGAGCATTCTGTGTATCATTCAAATACGTATTAATGTTTCCATAGAACTTAATGTTATAATTCTGTAGATTTTCATTTTAGATTTGGGTAGGATAGACTTGAAGAAATGTGGGAATACCTACAAGAATCAGAGGTTCTCAGATAGTTACAACACTCTGTGGCTTTAATTAAAAATTAAAGTCATGAGAATGCAAATAACTTAAATAAGCCAATAAAAACTTTGGCTATGAAATCCAGAACTCAAAATGTATCCAGTAAAGTTTTCAACAGGAAGTTCATTTTTATGCTTATTATTAACATCCATTATATCATTTAAATGTTAAACTTTATCCTGAATCACCCGAATCACCTAAATCTTCCATGAGCTGCATGTGGAAAATAACTTGGCAGATGCTTAATTTGAGGGAAATTGCTTACTTTTGCATAAAACCATTTTTTGTAAGAGAGAAAAATTATTTATGTGCCTACAATTTAAACATTTTGATCATGAATAGAGACCAAAGGAGAATGCATCCCATATAGTTGGAAGAACAGTTCCATGCATGGCACTCAAAAGGAATGAATAATAGCACCTTGTTTGCTGGTCAGGATTTAATCAATTCTCAGTTATACATTGACTTAGAGGACAAGAGAATGAGGGCGGGATACTTTTCCAAAAACACACCATGTGCAATCCTTGTTCACAATATATTTATAATCTAGTTGGGGATACAAAAACCACCCGATGTTTTCGTGACTTGGTGCAAGCTATTTCTTTTGTGTGGAATACCTTGCTTACCCTTCTTGACCAAACAATTATGAATTAATTTTCAATTTACCAGCATCACATCTGTGAAGCTTTTCTTTCTCAGTCAAAGAGAATCGATTACGATCCTTGCTATTTATACTCGTTGGGATGCACATATCTGTACCTCTATGAGACCATGATGTTCTTCAGGGAAATGACTGTGTCCCAGGTGCCTAGTATCGTGTCTGAAACACCACTTGGCATAATCAATATGGATTATTGATAACCGGCTAACGATAATGCAGGGCAGCTTATGATGCATTCTAAATCTCTGGTGCTAGCAAGAAGCGCTTTGGGAATTTGCAGTTCTAAAGAGGAAGAGATCACGAGAGTCTCTAGTCCCAGTAGTAGAAATGCAATCTTATGGGCAAATCATTAACCATCTGCGGCTTCACTCCACTCAATAGTAAATCATGTTGGGGAGAGCAGGTAGGTTGGGGAGAGAGGATGGACTGGGGGGTCTTCAAGAGATTCTCAGCTCTACCGATCTCTGTTTCTACATTTCAAAGTATGAATTTTAAAATAGGTCTCTTACGTTTAGCACCACTACTTGAATTAATTGTAAAACAGTAAAGTCTGCTTAACATAATAGAATATACTGGGCTGCGATTTTCTTCATATCCAGTCAACTCTTCACAGCGTGTTACAGGGATTTCTTTGCTTTTTGAAAATCCACTTGAGTACACTGTTGCAGAACTTTTGATGTTGACTTTAAGAAGTGAAATGAACAGAAATACAGTAGAGCCAGGGGTTCAAAACCAAGCAGCAAATACATACACAGGGGAGGATATTTATTGAAAAATTTCATTGAGGATACTTGAAAATCTTAAGCTAGCCTTTGAATAGTGCATTTGTAATCAGTTCTTCGGTTCATAGATTCAGTAATCATGAAACCCCATGAATTAAGTATCAACCTAACAGAATATATCTCCATTAATATTTTGCATTGTTACCTTTGCAGCTTATCTGAGGAATTGAAGGAATTTCATTGGGGAAAAATTCTTACAACTTGAAGCTACTCAAATTTATATAAAAATTGTACAGAATTAGTGAGTAAAAGTATATTTAATACACTCTTTTTTTTCTCAGAGGCTCTCAACATATCAAATGAGTATTCATCCATCCAGCCAGTAATTAGCTGTAGAAACACAAAAACAAAATATTACACAGTATTTCATCTTTCTAATTTCTACAATAGCTTGAAATTTCCAAAGAGGAAAAAGGCATAAGCTAACTAATCAAATAATTAAGTTGGCAGTAATATTATTGACTTAGGCAAACATCTGTTGATTTTCATCTTTTATACTTACATAACAGTATTTGAATGTCGTTTATCTATACAACTATATCTTAAGAAAATTGAATGCCACTTTTAAAATTAAGACACATACCTCTGAGATAAAAATGGCATCCGTCACCATGGAGAAAGATAACATTAATAGATATTGAGCAAAGTCGTGTGCTGAATTAAACCGAATGAACATAGCCTCCTCTACATGGATGATGAGACTGACAACATGTTTTGTGCTGGTCTCAGCCTATGGAAAACCAGGGTTCTGCTGGGGCCAGCCCTTGTGGTTCTCATTATGATTGCAAAATGCCAGTCAGCAATAACCATCAGGAAACTTTGAACAAATAAAGGTTTATTACTTGGAGGACCTGGAAATTATAAAGCACACCTGAGGCCTCACCTTGAGGTCACAGGTAGAGAGAGCATGCAAAGGCCTGGGGTTAGGTTTTTATTGGGGTCAAGGGTGGGGGCCTATGGTTTTGTAGGCTGACTATTGGTGAATTTAAGATATAAGAGCAGGGAATTTAAAAGGCAGGAAGGGGCAAAACGAGTGGCCCAAATGGTCAGCTATTGTAATCAATCATGATCTCTAAAACAGAGGAGCCTCACCGTGGGGAGGTGGCCTGCCTCTCTCTAGGCTTGTAGCTGGCAATGTGTTTATTCCAGATAGCACCTTAGAAGTGGATGCATCTTTGAGGGGGATGCCTTGGCAATCAAAACTTAAGTCGGGCACTTGCATTACAAAGAAAGAGAAAACACAACTATCAGCGCTTATATTCCATACAGACTCTAAGCAAGGAAGCTGCGCAAAGTAAAAGTTGTGTGAGGAAAATCAGGCAGTCTAATGAATAAGGTACAGTATCTTCCATAAGCTAGGTTCTCAGTTGATGTGCAAAGACTCATTTAGTTTCGTAGTGCAATTGCTTCTTTCTTCTTGCTTCTATGCAGTTTAGGAACCCATCTTTTAACCCCAGAATCAGTTCTGGCACTTACGATCATATTGGTTCCTTTCACAATTAAGGGGAGGGATACAGTATATTACAAAATGAATAACTTGATCATCTGACTCTGTTAACTGTCGGCTCTTAGTAGAATTTGGAAAAGGCTTCAATTAAAAAAAAAAAAAAAAAAATAGTAGAATTTGGAAAAGGCTTCAATTAAAAAAAAAAAAAAAAGATTTATTCTGTTTTGGATGTCTCCAAGAAGGGATTGTGTTACTCTAGGTCCTTACTCAATTATTTCAAAAAGTGGACGTTGCTGGCCTCTGCGGTTGGAGAATGCTAGGCTGTACTCATGGCAGTATCTTACCTCTGTGTTTATTTTACGAAGCTTGTCTTTCAACGTGGGTTAAATTAGTAGATGGCTACTAATGATCCCTTCTGGTCACACAGCCACGCATCTGCTTATAGAATAATTACTTATTGGGGTCGTCTTCCTGTACTAGGATGCGAAGTTACAACAGTAAGTAAAGTTTAGTCATTGGCACCAGAGTCCTTTAGATTTGCCCGTCACCTCATGCCAGGACTGTTCTCATAGCTTTATTATGACTATTATTTTTAAACTATTTACTTCATTTTTTTTTTTTTTTTTTTTGCCTCTACTCAATGTAATCCAATTCTTCTTCGATCTCCATAATGCCAGCTGAAAACCTTCTGTGGCTCCTAAACGCTTATAGATGAAAAACCCGCACTTACACTCAAGTTTCTTTATAGTATAACTTTTCATTAATTTTCAAATTTTAAAAACCATAGTTGTTCTAATCGAACCATCTGTACCCACTATTCGGTTTATTTTCATTTTCTGCAATACCCTCCACCTCCTCGGCTTGGCTCACGCCATGCCCCACCTGGAAAACTGTCTGCCGTCTTCACTTAAGGCTCAGCCCTCGTCCTGTCTTCTCTGTCAAGGCTGCAATGATGTCTCAGCCGTGGCCACCTGTCTCCTGAACACGTATGGAGCTTTTCTTCAGGCCTTACATTAGGCCTCCTTTCATGTCTGCCTTGTATTTTTAACCACGTTCTAAAAACTGTGTAGAGTAATGCTAGCAAAACCGCCCATTTCAGTGGATTCAAAATAATGATAAAGTAAAAAACAAAACTTGTATATACCTTAGTGCAAAATATGTATTTGCAGCCATTCCATCATAATTTCTCTCTGGTTCAGAATTTTGTTTTAGGAACTACTCTATGTCACCCGATGTGCAGTACGAAGATTTCAAAAATGTTACAAACTTCAAGATCTCATAACCCTGTTCTGTCTTCCTCGAAGGATGGAATTATTGATCGTTAGCGTCTCCTGACGTGCCCATGCTTTCTACTGGGTTCTTCCTGAAGGCTCTCCATTGCCGCTCCACATGTCATCTCTATCTCCGCTGGAGCCACGGGAAGCAATTATGCTGCTCTGGGAAGTTCTCGGAGGCCTCTGGCTTCTCAGGTTTCAGATAAGACTCTGGCACAAATACCTCTATCCTTATATTTTCCCAAAATGTCTCTGGGATTTTAACCATCTTCTATAAAACTTGACTTTTGTGGCCCCTTATCTGTCCCTGGTTTAGGAACAAGTGAGAAGGGAGGATGAAAGAGAAAGGACAGCAAACCTGGCTCTCACCCACTTTTATTTCTTACCTGACCTGTGATTTGTGACAGAGGTTGGAAACGTTTTCTGTAAAGGGACAAATAGTAAATACTTTAGGCTTTTCAAGATATAAAACCTCCGTCTCAACTACTCAGCTCTGCCATTGTATCATGAAAGTAGCCATAAGTGACACGTAAATGAGTAAATGTGGCTGTGTCTCCGTAACACCTAATTTACAAAACAGGTGGTGGCCTGAATTTAATCTGCAGGACGTACTTTGCTGACTCATGGTTTATGACCTAATCTTTGAGTTTGGCATGCAAATGATCTTTCACTCAGCCTATTTTTTTCTACCAGAAATTTCCAAAATCAGCTTTGAAGGATTTACCCTTTTTGTCCTTCATTTTTGTCCTGTAACTCTTCTAGAAGAGGTTGAAAGAAGGAGGAAGATAACGAAAGAGAATCACCAATACAATATCAGCTTATCGGGTAGTAGAAAAATATCCTGCTCACTATCTTAAAAACTTGAATTACCATATTTCTGAAGCAACTGCCCAACGATCAGGCATTTATGGAGTATTGTTCACATTTAGATGCCACAAATATTTAATCTAATCCTTATACCTAGTCTCCATGTTCTAACTATGGAAATTCGGATAGAGTAGACCTATTAATAGGAAAAAACAAGTAAGACTTGAACTTCGATCATCTGCTTCCAAATCTTGAGCCGATTAGGAAAATATTAGATTTAAAAAATTCTGAAACACATTCAAAAACTTTAATCCTTTTTGTTACTTCTTAAGTACCAAAGAATTCTGTAACAGAGGCAATTCTCAGTAATTGCGAAACACAAATGGTGACACCTCTCACTATTTTTAGTAATAAATAGTAAATCAATGCAATTCTCATGGTTATTTTAATAGAGCACATCGTAAAACAAAACAACTATGCTCTCTTTTTTTCCAATATTTTTCTGATGCATTTTAAGAGCCAGCCTCTCTTCGTACTTCAGAGGTTGCCATTCTTCCTTAAGAGCAAAGGGCAATTTAATAAGATGTTTGCAGCAGATAAAATTGCTAAAATTAATATCTCGGTATTTCTTTTCTTGAGCGATGACATAAAGCAATGAGCATTCAGATATAGAACAATGTTGTTTGAGATTATGAATTCTTATACAGAGAGACTATTGAAGCACTTATTGTTCATAAAATACTCTGTCATACTGGAGACAAAACTATCGAATTTTATTAAAATTTAATCATTTCAAGACAGGCTTTAGATTTCCATACAGAAATAGTGAACTGCAATGTGTCAGAGCTCTAAATTTTATTACCGAAGCAGGTGTCATTATTTGGCACGAATGTCTAGTGTATGTGATAACTACATAAACAACCTCAAAGGAAATAGCACAAATTTTCATTAAAAGCAAATAGTCTCTGTTTCAGATAATAATATTTAGGAGCAGCCCAGACTTAAGAACCCAATAAATATTGAAATTCTGAGGTCAAAGCAGTGATGATTTTCTTGTTACAATCAAATTTAAAAATTTTAGAAATTACATTATCAGGAGAAAATAAGGAAAGAAAAGTAGCCCATAATGTTAGAAACTGACTTTGCATGAAATAATTTCATGCAAAATAATTTACTATTTTGAATATAATAGCTAGCATATAAATTTAGTTGGCTAAATATTTATGTACCATTAATAGAATTTCAGTCCAGTTCTCAAATTTTAAACACTTTTATGCTAGCCCATAAGGTTGATAATTCTCTCTCTCAAAGATGTATATGCTCCTCCCAAAGATGTATATGCTCCTCGCTGGGATGGGAAGCACTCCATCTTTATGATTAAATTAGAAAAGTATTTTTTTTTATTAGGACCAAATATGACTACTTGTGCTATTTACTGCCTGGATCTAGTTATCCATTGTCGTATCGTAGAGCATCTAGTTCCATTCTCATCGATAGCTTTTAAATTGTTTAAATGAAGTGAATTGCTACTGTCATCTTCCAATAATAGCTTGTCCAAGATAGCCTTTCAACCTCTTTTAACCATTTTTTTTTTTACTATAAGGGTTATAATTACTTTGCCATTGTAGTTTTAGACATATACCTTTTTATTTTTTTTAATCAAACTCTTTCTTAAAAATTGAATATACAACCAAATAGAGTAATATGAATAGTATGAGGATGGCAAAGTGGTACTAGAATGTCTTTGACCTAAATAGTAAATGCGTATTGATGAAACCTCAAGTTATAAAAGCTTTTATATCAACCTTGTCAAATTATTGGCCAATTCTGTATTTTTTTAATTAAATCCCCAAGATTGTGGGGGTTTTTTGGGTTTTTTTTTGTTTCTTTTGATTTTTTTTTTTCTTTCCAAGATTGTTTTTAATTTAAGGCATCATCCAGCCACCAGCCTGCTGGAGTCCATATTGGTGTAGTTGATGTTCTAATCTATGTATAGCACTTTACATTTTTCCCTCTTAAATTTAATGTCACTTATTTGGACTATGCCTTCATTCTAGTTATTGATTAAAAAGCTAACCAGAACAAGTCCAAGCAGAATTCTATGGCACGTTCTCAGTAAGCTAAACGCCACATGGACATCAAGCACTAATCAGTATCTCAGCGCACCCTTATTAAACCCATTAAAACTCTACCAAACTTTTTGACATTCTGTTCACAATATTGTGTGAGTCTGTCAGTTGCTTCATTGAAACGTAGACTGACTTAGTCTATGGCCCATCTGAGGCCCATAAAGAAAATTTGCAGTGCTTAAAAAGTTGCTATGAATCTGTAATCCCATTGTTTTTTCTTATCTCTGGTAAAATATCTGCTATCTGTCTTCCCTTAAGTCATACTAGAGAGTCTATAAATGGATGGCAGATATCTGGGATCATATTTCCTCATTCATAGGCATCTCAAGGTAGAAATCACAATGTCCTTATTTCATTCTTTTACAGGTCGGTGCCCTGGGTGATAGCAGCATCTTTGCATGGTAGCATATTAGAGTTTTCATTACTCACTGCAATTTGCTATCTTGTCCTAGAAATGGAAAAGGTTTTGATTGGTGCCAACGGAACACAATTGTATCTGACCTTCCGTTTTTCTTTTTTCTCTAAGAATTTATGTCACTCAGCATAAAATACTAACGTTCACATGCTTGTCTCCTAAGAAGAACTTCTTTCCCGCTCCAATGCCTCAGAATAGAGCAGAAGGCTCAGTGTGTCATTAGGGACTTTGTATTGTGTCTTCTGTGAGTTGAACTACAGAAGCTTCCAGGGATATGAGTATGATAAAATACAGGATGTAAAACTTATGTAAAAGTTATGACCTTTTAGAATCAACTGGAGAAAATTCACATGAAATAAAACTTCCTTCAAGGGATATATTATCATTTCTTCTATAAAAATAATATCCATTGTGGAGACCTTTTTCAAGGGCTCTCCTGGCTTCTGAGTAAGCGTTCGAAAGATTCCTAGGTGTTCTAGGGTTTAAAACAGTTTTTTTTTGAGGGGGGAGGGGTTCCCTGCAGATGATAGCCTGCTTTAACCTTGGGGAGCTTTCATGTAAAAAGAGCAGCTTAGAAACAACTAAAAATGTCTGCTA
>NW_011888893.1:1528327-1531626 GCF_000151845.1 Pteropus vampyrus
GAGTATGATAAAATACAGGATGTAAAACTTATGTAAAAGTTATGACCTTTTAGAATCAACTGGAGAAAAATCACATGAAATAAAACTTCCTTCAAGGGGTATATTATCATTTCTTCTATAAAAATAATACCCATTGTGGAGACCTTTTTCAAGGGCTCTCCTGGCTTCTGAGTAAGCGTTCGAAAGATTCCTAGGTGTTCTAGGGTTTAAAACAGTTTTTTTTGGGGGGGGGAGGGGTTCCCTGCAGATGATAGCCTGCTTTAACCTTGGGGAGCTTTCATGTAAAAAGAGCAGCTTAGAAACAACTAAAAATGTCTGCTATTTTCAAGAGTCGAGAGTGTGCAGGGCCAGCAAACCCTTGTTGTAGTTTTAGCTGAGAAAAATAGTAGTGGGAAAGTCGATTCCAAATAAGAATATCATAATTTGATTGTTATTAAGTGAAATGGAATCGTTGGGACATAGCCTGGTCAGTCCCGTGCTACTAAAGCACACGGTTTAAAGCTCCTGGACCTCACTTAACCAGTCTGAAGATCGCTGATTTTTAAAAGGAAAGCAAACGTTTTGTTCTTGTCCTTAAAAAAAAAAAAAAAAAATTAGTAACTGTCACTTTATAATGTCATGTTACAGTGTTTACTTTGGAGAATTAATAGTGGAAAAGGTAAATGGCCCGTTAAAAAAGGGGTTTCTAAACCAAACTCAACATGGCTGTGCATGAAGTATTTTTCAGTATCAAAAACTGAAAGAGAGACGGGCATTTAGCTAAGCCAGTGGATTGAAATGATGGCAGAAGAGAGCAAAGGTGGTGATTTTCTCTCGCGCGCTTTTTCTCTCTTTATTTTTTCCTGTGCTGGGCATGAGCTTATTCCATAAAAGAAGAGTCGATGCTCCAGTGCCTTTTCTTTCGCTCACGGACGATGCTCTGGGGTCCTCCACGGGCTGCCTCCAGGGCATCTGTGGAATTGCCGGGTTGGCGAGTGAGTGACAGCTGTCACACCACTGGTTTTATACAAGTTATTATTACTTCACATTTGTCCTCTTGGGATATCAGCCCCTTCACCTCATTAATTCAAGGGAGAATGTTAAAATTTTACGTAAACGTGAAACAAACCCAGTGCATGTATCTGCTTAGATTGGGGCCCTAGAGCCATAGAGTGGATCAGAACCACATATGGGGAAACTATGAGAAACAATCATTAACAGACTGCAAGGGTATGAACAGGGAGATGATAAACATGACACTTAATTGAGTAAAGGGTGTTTAAAAATACATATATATATATATGTATATATAAAAATATATATTAACAGTAGACAATCAAGAATATAAAGAAAACTAAAAACATATGTGAAATAGCATCACCACCCAGAGAAAACTATGGCTAAATTTTGGCTGCATATCCCTTTTTTCTTTTAGGTATGCATATCTGGTATGAAGGACATTCTTAGCGATGTGCAGTAGTTAATTTAAATTTTCTCCTAGTGTTGGCTATTAGGTTATTTCTAATTGTTTGATATTATAAGTAATTTTTTATTAGACAATGTGGACTGAATCATCCAAACATTTTGTGATATTTCCTCAAGTTAAATTTCCAGCAGTGGGAGTTATTAAAACTTAAGCATTTTAAGACTCATTACATACATTTACAGACTGCTTGAGAAAAAGATTGTGTCAGTTTACATTATGACCATTAATAATACAACAGTTTTTATAATGAAGAAGTTCTCTAACAATATTTTTTTCAGAAAAAATTCTTCTACTCTTTTACAAAATATGTAATTATTTGCTTCTTTTCAACTTCAGTTACTAACATGGTCTGTGTAACTTCAAAAGCATCACAATTGGAAAGACATAATGGATAATATTCACTATATGTCTTAACATAACGCAGGGACCACCAAGATTGCTGAGAATTTATGTAAGCATTCATTAATCACCTACTTGCTTTCCTCTAGACTGTGAACTCTGAAAGCAGAGTTGGTCTTTTCTTCAATTAATTTTCATTGAATACCTATTATATATTAGGCACTTTACCATTTTCTGGGGATACAGAAGAAAGCAAAATAGGCAGAATTCTGGCTCTCATGCATGAGACAGAAAATAAGCCAGAGAACCACGTGAGTATCACACTCAGTGTCATGGCTTTGGGGCTCATCTGTATTTATAGGTACTATATCTGTAGACCAACAAAATAAGGAGAATTTGGAAATTTATGATTTCACATTAACTTTCTGACAGTCACATTTGAGGACTGGGTTATACTTACTTCAAGAATGAATTACTTCTTCAAATTGTATGCATCAGAATCCCACATAGGAGATAATGAATTAAAAATAGTATAACTTTTATCATCCCTTTCTTTACATGTTAATATCAAATCACGAAAGCATAGTGGTTAATGTTGATAGGATGTTCCAACTGCATATTCATTCATTCTAAATGTGATTAAATCATTTGAAATTGAAATGTTGAAGTCTTATTTCCATAGGAGTAAAATTGAATCATTTAAAGGTGTAATAGTGCCCGAGATAGATTTTCTTAATCAAAATTCTCATTAAGCAAATTTAACTCTCTAAAGTACATGTTACAACTTGTCTTATTTCAACTGCCGATTAGTCAGTAATGGAAGGTGTAAATACGCAGAAAGGAAAAACGTTGTCTTTTTTATTATCTTCTTTCTATTGATGTTCTTCTCAGAATCAAAGGGAAAACACTGGAAATGTAAACACGGTGGGTTCTCAGACAAATGTATGTCCAACTTTATTGAAACTGTCCATTTCGTGCGTTACTAAAAGGAGAATTACAGTCTTAAAGAAAAAAAGCAATGGCTCCTGGTAGGGCGGTAATGTATTGCAAAGCCCACAGCCTCGCGAATATGGCCACTTGCTGGAACATAAGATTAGGTCTGTGTTCCGTGGCTCATCGTATTCACTCTGGTTCCATAGAGAGTCTTGAAAACACAGTGTAACCCCAGACCGTGACGGTCTCCTCATCTCATCTGTGTCATTTCCCGTCTTCGTGGCCCCAGCTCACACTCCCATTGCCTTTGTGACTCTAAGTGGACAGGAAACTAACTTCCTGGCTTTCCATGGGACAAGTCTGCGTGCAGTCTCCACGTTTGTTTGTTTCCAAGGCTTTTCTCTCTCTGCTCGGCCACCGTCTATGCAAACAAAACAATTCTGTACACTCTGAAGCTTTCCCTCTTGACCTGTCAATGTAGGCAATGTCCAAACCTGTGGAGAATTTTTATAAGAGTTTAACTGAGCCCAAACTGACAACACTTGGCCAGGAAGCGAGATCT
>NW_011888893.1:1534156-1535874 GCF_000151845.1 Pteropus vampyrus
TCTTGTGTAAATTCTAAAATTCTAAGTAGATGGTAACTCACACATAAACATACATACTTAGGCATGCTAGGTCCATCTTGTTTTTTCCACTTACTTTGTAAAAAATAAAAATGGTACCATGGCCATTTTTCAAAAATATTTCTGTATACATGCATGGCTACGGTAGGCCACCCTGATAAGCATGACCTATAAATTCTTTAAAAACACATTTGAAAAAGCAATCATCTCACGTGGATTGTGTTTCCTGCTTTGAGGTCATTTAGTAGAGCTAGATGGAGTGTATGTTTATGATGGAATTTAACTGTAGCCCTAAGGAACTATAATAAAAATTAAGGCAAAAAGGAGAAGCATCTGAAAGGTCTTTCCAACAGAAACTTGAGTGAGATAAGTAACTTGTGGCTACCACATGCAACCCTCAGATGGCCACATTTATTTTCCCTTTCTTTTTTTACTGTATAACAGAGAGAGAAAAGCAAATGGGTACAAATCCTAAGCCACTTGAAAGTCTGCTGCCTGATGAAAGATTTTGATTTTGAAACATCTTTTTCAAAGGACACTGGATTGCACTCAGAATTATGCAGTAGTCATTGGAATCTGTGTATTTTGACCTAAATCTCTTTTCTCTCTAATAGTTTACTAATTAGAAGGAATGGCTGTCCCAGCTTATCTGCATATAAGATAGAAACCAGGAGTAGAAACTGATTGTTTCTAATTTCATATAGGTATTAATAATAAGAGTATCCTTTTCAATTTGGGGTTCAAGTTTGAGGTTTAAATATTTTGGTCCAAAGAAAAAAGAATCAAAGAGGCCTTTGATTCAGCATACTGTGTTCTGCAGTTTTAATGGTGTACCTATCTTCTGAAAATATGTCTTCCTTCACCCATCGAACAAGTTTGCTTACTAGGTTTTTGTCAAAGTTATAGACTTCAGCTTAGTAGGGGAGGATGCTGGGGAGGGCAGGCATAGAGGTAGGCATTTTGCGTGAGCCGCCAGTGGCTATGTGAGCCATTATAAGACTTTTTGGCTGTCATCTCAGTGATGTGGGGAGCTACTGAAGGGGTTCGCGCACAGGAGTGACACAATCTGCTTTACATTTTAAAAGGATTGTTCAGATACCATGTTGAAAATAGATGGGTGAGTCAATGATAAGGGAGGAAGCATTCAGGCCCATTGGGAGGCTGTTACAAAACTGGCATGAGAGAGCTTGGCCACCATAATAGCAGCAGAGGAAAAGTGATCTGGTAGTGGAAATATGTGGAAGGAAGCGATATAACTGGATTGGCCAATGCCTTGGATATGGGCCGTATTTAGCAGTTTACAACAGCAAGCCTTGCTTGATCCCTTGCTCAGGCTACATGCAAGCAGCCGTGGTTATGCTCACCGTGTGTCTGTCTGGCTTTGCCTGGTTCTTTCTTACGATTTTCATAAATCCAGAATCCGGGCTGTGGAAGCAGTTCCAGCCAGGGAAGGTGCAGTCTTCTTAAATGGGGACAGTCTTCTTAAAACCTGTGTGGAGGCGTAAGGTGTAAAGCACATCTGTTCACATCTCGTCGCCCAAAGCAACATTACCAAGTCCATGGTCAATAGGAGGGGACATATACTCCTATAGGAAAGTCCTGCAGGTCTCTTCATTTGTCATAGAAGGGAGCAAATAATTGAAAACCATAGTAAAACCTACCACATCCCAGACAGAAAGGAATCAAGGTTTTTAGTTTGA
>NW_011888893.1:1537254-1539195 GCF_000151845.1 Pteropus vampyrus
GAACACTGTAAGGCAAGAGAGTCGTAAAGCGATTGGCTGAGCCGGGTCTCAGTCTTGACACGTAAGCCGTTTAGTTGGCTCTTGGCCTTATCTTCAGGAGCAGACATTTCAATGATGTTTATGGCTTTCACTGTTGTTTCACTCAGGGTCAGGAAACTGTTGCTGTCAGCATGCAGTTGAGAATGTACCTATTTTGTGAGATTTTGGAAGAAAAACTCAACCAAGTTTAAAGGTATCTGCTCTATATCTCAAACTCCCCAGATGAGTAAAATTTCTCTGGTCTGATTCTCTGCCAGACAGTTTATCAAAAAAAAAAAAAAAAAAAAAAATGACAGATTTCAAAACTGTTGAATTGCAGACTTCAGATGGGTGAATTGCATTGCATGTGAATTATATCGCAATAAAATAAATAGGAAACTTTACAAACAAAGGTAAAACAGCTTTTAAAAATATGATGGAATGCCAAAACTAGAATTGCGTTATAAACAACAGGTTGATAATAGCAAGAAATAGGGCCACACAGCAGTCTCAAAGCAACCAAAGAATGAAGCTACGTAATAGTGGAGGAGACCCTTCCTCTGCTTTTCTAGCCCTTATAATTATCATTTTATCTCTCTTTTGACCTTCTGTGAGTCCCCACATTTGGCACAGGTATATGCTTCAAAGAGAGGAAGCAATCCCCATCTCCCCACATTATTTAAAAGCTGGGCGTTACTCAAACTCCTGGAACACCAAAAAGGAGAATGCCTTAAACGATATGACACGCAATATACTCTTTGGGGGCTAAGACAGTTAGGGGACCAGGCATCAGAATCCTCGAATAGGCCTATTTCTCCTTTTTCTAAGAAACATCCCTCCTACCTAGTATTAGAAAAGTATTTACTGTATTTTAGGAAACATTTCCATTACAGAACGCGTGTTTTGTTACGATTATCAAATACGGTAGAATAATTTGCAAGTTGTCTCATTTGACCCAGGGAAAGCTCGGTTGTCAGGCTTCACATCCCAAATGGGCCATCAAATATAAAACTTGTCTCTGTCATTTGGATTTCCCATGGTACTTCCTCCGAGTCTAGGAAAACCGTAAAGCATAATTACGCTAAGATCACTCTGCTTACTAGCCATTTTTTAGAACACACAGAAACGGAAACAATATATTACCCTGCTCCTATTCTTCCTCCTGTATTTCCGAGCTAAAAAGGAATGAATACAAAATTGCTTCTGTCAGGAGAGAGAAACAATAGATTCAATAATTGCCTTGTCAAGACTTTTGGTGAGAGAAGTAGTCAGAAATCACAATATAATACAGGTCTCATGGATTATTCCCTAAATAGCGTGTCTGTTAATCTCTCAAATGAATTAAAAAAAAAAACAAAAAAAACCTATTCCACATTTCCTCTTTCAGGTATTATAAGGAAAACTAATACATCAGCGAATGTGGCTTTAACAGTAAGATAATTTGTTTCCCCCTCAGCTTTCCTGAGGTGTAATTGACAAATAAAATTATAAGATATTTAAGGTGTACCGTGTACAGTGTAATGATCTGATATACATATACTCCGTGAAAGAAAGATCTTTGAAGGAGCTTTATTATATTTTCAAATCAAATACAACTCAAAACGTCTCTGATGAAGTCAAAGTCTCTATTACTTCATTCTGCCTCCCAAGAACTTTTCCTTCCATTGTGGGCTTAACGTGTCCCTATTTTTAGTTGTTATTCTGCTTCAGTATTTCATCTTTTGAGCCTCTGAGAGTGAAGTTATTAACAGCAACAAACATAAAATGAGGGACTTTTGTAAATGATGAATTCCTAGAAAGATACTCTTTTCATGGTGGCAGCCAAACAAGATGATAGATGCCTTCCAGTCACTGATGAGGAAAAGGGTCACAGGAAGCCATAAAGACATTAGGAACCTTCCAAGTCACTGCCTTGGCCATGCT
>NW_011888893.1:1539245-1541514 GCF_000151845.1 Pteropus vampyrus
ACCAACAAGGAGAAAGGCCTTAAATGATATGACATGCAATATACTCTTTGGGGGCTAAGACAGTTAGGGGACCAGGCATCAGAATCCTCGAATAGGCCTATTTCTCCTTTTTCTAAGAAACATCCCTCCTACCTAGTATTAGAAAAGTATTTACTGTATTTTAGGAAATATTTCCATTACAGAACGCGTGTTTTGTTACGATTATCAAATACGGTAGAATAATTTGCAAGTTGTCTCATTTGACCCAGGGAAGGCTCGGTTGTCAGGCTTCACATCCCAAATGGGCCATCAAATATAAAACTTGTCTCTGTCATTTGGATTTCCCATGATACTTCCTCCGAGTCTAGGAAAACCGTAAAGCATAATTACGCTAAGATCACTCTGCTTACTAGCCATTTTTTAGAACACACAGAAACGGAAACAATATATTACCCTGCTCCTATTCTTCCTCCTGTATTTCTGAGCTAAAAAGGAATGAATACAAAATTGCTTCTGTCAGGAGAGAGAAACAATAGATCCAATAATTGCCTTGTCAAGACTTTTGGTGAGAGAAGTAGTCAGAAATCACAATATAATACGGGTCTCATGGATTATTCCCTAAATAGCGTGTCTGTTAATCTCTCAAATGAATTAAAAAAAAAAACAAAAAAAACCTATTCCACATTTCCTCTTTCAGGTATTATAAGGAAAACTAATACATCAGCGAATGTGGCTTTAACAGTAAGATAATTTGTTTCCCCCTCAGCTTTCCTGAGGTGTAATTGACAAATAAAATTATAAGATATTTAAGGTGTACCGTGTACAGTGTAATGATCTGATATACATATACTCCGTGAAAGGAAGATCTTTGAAGGAGCTTTATTATATTTTCAAATCAAATACAACTCAAAACGTCTCTGATGAAGTCAAAGTCTCTGTTACTTCATTCTGCCTCCCAAGAACTTTTCCTTCCATTGTGGGCTTAACGTGTCCCTATTTTTAGTTGTTATTCTGCTTCAGTATTTCATCTTTTGAGCCTCTGAGAGTGAAGTTATTAACAGCAACAAACATAAAATGAGGGACTTTTGTAAATGATGAATTCCTAGAAAGATACTCTTTTCATGGTGGCAGCCAAACAAGATGATAGATGCCTTCCAGTCACTGATGAGGAAAAGGGTCACAGGAAGCCATAAAGACATTAGGAACCTTCCAAGTCACTGCCTTGGCCATGCTGTCTCAGAATGATATTCGCCAGGATGTTATCGAAGTTTCCATGTTCCTAATTTAATATTAACAGTAAGAAAAACTAGCTATGAGAGTGATATAACAGGAAACTACAGTCACTTCAGGGTGGAAATTATTATTTTTAACGTAGCCATGAAAATAAATATTTCCTCAAATTACTCAAGCCCTTAAAAATTAGGCGAAGTGCGATAACTAGAAAGTGACCCCAAATCGGGGCAAGCCGACAGGGTCTCTCCAAGGAATGAAACCCGTTTGACTTCTCCATTCTGCTGTCCTCTTGTTCAGTTCTTCTGGAAATTAGTTTTGATGGGAAGCTCTGGAAAGTGTTTGGGTTCTGTTAATTTAATGCGATAAAGGGGAAAACATCCAGCTGGCAGCTAGCTAGGCTAAGCGGGTGACTTGGCATCGAAACAGAACCCACAATGGACAAAAGAGATGGCACTGTAACTTGCAAAATACATGATAACAGACTAAACCACCATCATAGGTGACCTAAGCACGGACTCCTCTCACGAGAATAGCCCATTTAGATCCATCTATATGTCCCAAGAGAAGACCACAGGGACCACGTGGATGTGTTCTCACAAGCGCTATGCCCCAAGTCTCCTCGCTTACAAATTCTGACCATTCCTGCAAAGACCATCCTGTCCCTCCCTCTAGCCCCCACTACGCTAGAAGGATTCTACCCTGTAGAGACATCTCTTGATTCTCTTACTATCACCCGTCCTTGTACAGCATTCTAATAGGATTAACTTTGCGTGGGGTTGGTGGTGTTTCTGAGCTTGTAGCCTTTGACAAGTAATATGGAAAGAAAAAGAGATGACCATGAGTAAAAGTCATATAAGACATGAGAGGTAAATTGTCGCATTAAAATATATGATTTGTCTCTAGGGTTTTTTTTTTTTTTTTCTCTAAACATGTATTAAATCAAACTGTCTGGGGTTTGAACCTAAGTAACAATCTCTCCTAACAGTCTCTCCGGGTGATTCTAATGTGCAACCAGACATGAGAATCAGGGGGTTAAAAATATGAACGTTTTCCCCTC
>NW_011888893.1:1541564-1551240 GCF_000151845.1 Pteropus vampyrus
CCTTAAAAATTAGGCGAAGTGCGATAACTAGAAAGTGACCCCAAATCGGGGCAAGCCGACAGGGTCTCTCCAAGGAATGAAACCCGTTTGACTTCTCCATTCTGCTGTCCTCTTGTTCAGTTCTTCTGGAAATTAGTTTTGATGGGAAGCTCTGGAAAGTGTTTGGGTTCTGTTAATTTAATGCGATAAAGGGGAAAACATCCAGCTGGCAGCTAGCTAGGCTAAGCGGGTGACTTGGCATCGAAACAGAACCCACAATGGACAAAAGAGATGGCACTGTAACTTGCAAAATACATGATAACAGACTAAACCACCATCATAGGTGACCTAAGCACGGACTCCTCTCACGAGAATAGCCCATTTAGATCCATCTATATGTCCCAAGAGAAGACCACAGGGACCACGTGGATGTGTTCTCACAAGCGCTATGCCCCAAGTCTCCTCGCTTACAAATTCTGACCATTCCTGCAAAGACCATCCTGTCCCTCCCTCTAGCCCCCACTACGCTAGAAGGATTCTACCCTGTAGAGACATCTCTTGATTCTCTTACTATCACCCGTCCTTGTACAGCATTCTAATAGGATTAACTTTGCGTGGGGTTGGTGGTGTTTCTGAGCTTGTAGCCTTTGACAAGTAATATGGAAAGAAAAAGAGATGACCATGAGTAAAAGTCATATAAGACATGAGAGGTAAATTGTCGCATTAAAATATATGATTTGTCTCTAGGGTTTTTTTTTTTTTTTTCTCTAAACATGTATTAAATCAAACTGTCTGGGGTTTGAACCTAAGTAACAATCTCTCCTAACAGTCTCTCCGGGTGATTCTAATGTGCAACCAGACATGAGAATCAGGGGGTTAAAAATATGAACGTTTTCCCCTCGAATATCTCTTTGAGTTACGATTCGTATGTAACGAAAGGCATAGATCCACAGTGAGTGTTCAGTTCAGTGTAGCTCTAACGTATGTGAACTTCTTTCACCCCGAGAATGTTCTCATACCTCCGTCCCTTCCTATGTCCCTTCGCCTAGGCAAGCATCGCTTTGTCTTTTTTTTGGCAACCGAAAATAAGTTTGGCCAATCCTGAAACTCAAGGAAACCAAAATAAAAAAGAAAAAAGGTAATAAAAAAGAACGAAAAAACCCAAAAAAAGGCAACTTAAAAAAAAAAAACCGCAACCTTGGAAAAACTTTCAAGGGCCCTTTTTCTGTAATTCTTCATTCTTCTAGTTGAGATTGAAAGCCTTTGATAAGTGGCCCAAGTTCATACAGCTAATTAATGGCATAGTTGGGATCAAATTCATTACCTTCTAATCCCTTATTGTTGATAATTTCAGGATTCAAAACATCTTAATAAATATCGACTAAACTAGAAACTACAAGGTGTGTAGAAACCCGAATTGCTACGACCCCTACCTGGGTTCAGGGCCTCTGAAACCCTTACCTAAACCATCGAGAAATCTTACTGACCGACCTCTTTGCCTTCGGGTTGTCTCACATTCATTCATTCACTCACTCACTCACTCATTCATTCATTCAGCAGACAAACATCTTTTGGGTGTTCATTTTTCTTTCTGCTACTGACTTTAACTTCGTGAAACACAGATCTGGTGACCGAACCTTCATTGGGTTTCAATTGCCAATTTATGGCCTGCCGAATAAATGCTGTTCTCAGAAGTAACTCTTCCTTTTTCTTCACATAATTTTTTGTTGTTGTTTTTTGAAAAATGGGAATATCCGGTAATACCACGCTCTCACTTGTGTTATGGCTACAGTTATTTGGGGCAGAGTCATGGCCACGTTCTCTAGTGTGTTATACCTCTCACCGTCTCTTGATTGTCTTTCGGACACCGTGGCCATGCGAAGTCACGCTCCATTTTTCTATGTCACCTTCTCAGCCTTTCTAGGCATTTTACTTTTTGGATCCTAGTCTTTTAAGATAAAGTCTGAAACTTTCATTCGGGCGTTTAAGGCCTTTTGCTTTGAAAAGCCCCTTTACTATGGCATCGTACCATATTATATTCAGCCTAAAATAACTTTTTCCCTGAGTCACAGGATATGAAAATAGTCACACTCTATTTGTTGGAAATCTAACAATTTTGCTTTTGTTCTCATTTTTTTCTCTCTTTTTTTGGCCATAGAAATAATGAATGCCTATATTTTCCTTTGCTCCCTGGGAAGGCTTCCTCATTCCCATGACAAAAGAGGAGTAGGTTCTCAGTTGATTAAGGCTTTAAATTTAATAGGAAATTAGGGTCGATATTGAATCAAAAAGGATAATAAAGATGGCCTTCACAAGAGGCACAGGGCCTTCAAGAAGTCAACATCTGGTACCAGGTACTGAATAGGCTCTAGGAAAACAACAGTAAAAACTGCAGGAGACGAACCCAAGTCACTGGGTAGCATAGGGACAGTCACTGGACATGGTGGTGGCATGGGAGCAGAGTAGACGGGCGGTCTCACCCTTAGGACTGCAGGATGCTGTTTCTAAATTCCTGATATTTAGATAGGTCTGAAAAACAAGTATGAGTAAGCCAAATGAAAGGGGTTGGTTTGAGCGTTTGGGCAGAGGAAAACACGCAGGCAAGTAGAGTGTAGGTCAAGGTGCCTGGGGTGGTTTATCATGGCCAACAAGAAGTTTTCATGGGAGGGAAGTGATTCTGGGATTAGGAGAAAAGCTGGCTGGGAAGGAGGTAGGGGACAGAATCATTCGGCCTTGTAGTTTACTCAAAGTAATTCGTTTCTACTCCGAGGTCATGAGAGTCATCAAAATATTTTGGGGGAGGTATGTATAAGAGAATTATAACATCAGGCACTGTGAACTGTTCTAAGTTCCCATCATCACAAAGAAAATATAAACTGATTTATTCAGTTGTTTTTATGGTATCATTTGGTGGACAAGTAGAGAAAATTAAGGTATAAAAAATAATGAAAGCAAGAGATCATCATATAGTCCAATTTGTATTATTAGAATTTAGAAAAAAACGGACTTTGGGGAGGTTGTAGGATTCGGAGTGGGCTTTATGTAAGACGTAGAATGCAGTCTTGAAGGAAACATGGGTTTTGCACCAGAATGATATTGGGGGAAAAGCATTTCACAATGAAGAGTGTGAGGTGGTGTGTGCGTGCGCATGCGTGCGTGCGTACGCGTGTGCATGCATGTGTGTGTGCATGTGTGTATGTGTGTGTGTCTAGTTTAGAGGGAGAGACTGGTAAAAAGGATCCTGAGATATGCCTGGCAGTCATGGCAGGAACGAAGAATTTTGAGATTGACTTGGTAGAAAGTTTCTGACTCTTCTCGAGCAGGAGAGTGGCCTGATGAAAATATGTTTGGGTTATTTGCGTGCGGTGTTGAAGTATTCTAGAATGCAGTGGTATTCGCAAGATCCGTTAGCTGGAGAGCAAGACAAGCTACCAAGGAATGAATTTAGGATATCCACAGGTAAAATAGTCCGTGGAACTAAAGGCATTGCAAAGTCAAAAATGACCCCAGCATTAACGCCTGAAGCTCAGGCCCCTTTAACAAAAACCACACTTCTGTGAAGTTAGTAGGGAAACTGGATTTCCTGGTGATACAGCTGCTGGTCTCCTCCTTCTAATGTGCACCGTTTAGGTGATACCTGATCTCAGCAATTGTCACGCACAGGCCGTTGCAGTGGTAATGGGCATCTGTGTTTGTGTGTCTACAGGGAACAGGATGACAGACAGGGAGGACCGTTTAGGTCATAAACACTTAGCTTCATCTTTTAAGCCACAGTCTAAGTCCAAATTTCATGGACGCAGAGGACTTTGGGATTTGCTAGTACTTGTCTGGGTTCCAGTGACATACTCGTTTTACCTAAGAATCTAGTATTCTTCTCATCATTTTCTTTACTATTATTTTGAAACTTTAATTAAGCCATAGCTTGCGAATGAGAATTCATAAGGTCCCAAACTTTTTTTTAACCTCTATTATGTTTTTTCTTAATCTGTACATTTTAATGAGAATCACTGGTACTATACATCCTACGGTGAAAGCATATGCTTAAAATAGATAGTGTAAATTATTAAATGTATAACATATGCCAGATTAAGTTCTGTTATAAGATCTTTATACTGTAATCTTTTACAGTTTTTAGTGTTTCGGTTACAGATACATTATCGTTTGAATTGAAATCAAACAGCAGATGTATTTTATTTATTTATATTAAATCAACACTAAAGGAAATCTTTACTCAACGAATATGATTATGTATTGTCAATATTTGTTCTGTAAGGGGAAACATATCGGTTTGGAATCTTAATCAAATTGTCGAAAACTTTAGACATTATCAGAAAATATGGCCCAAACAGTAGCAATTATTTTGATTAATAGTTTGAGCTGAGCCACCGGAACACGATTGTGCCTACCGGATTGTGCAGTACGCGTAGATCTATTTGCAGCCTCCCTGGCACAAACATTGGGACTGACATTATTACTTGAAAACTGTTGAGTTTTACAGGCGAGGTGCTCTTATTCTCTATAAATTAGTGTTCATGTGAATTTGAAGTACATTCAGACAAAGCTCATTTATTTAACTTTATCCCATTAATCTAGGGACGCAGCACACTGATCTTTTAACAAGAAAGAGGGAAGGATTGAAAGAACATCACTAAGTAAAATAGTCATTTGCTGCACACCTCGTCCTGAGAGGCGGAAGTCTGTCCAGGTGTAACGCAGCCATATATCCACCTGCCTGCCAAGGACATCCCAGGAGCTATGAAATCAGCTCTGGAGCAGGGTGAGGCTAACCTTCGTGCTGTGTCTTGATTAAGGCTCCACACTGTTATTAGCCCAGCATTCCAAGGTTCAGAGAATTGGATCTATGCAAAGTAAACATCAAAGAGGGAACCATGGGACATAAACAGCTCCGGTCAAAAGCAATTCTTTTGAGGTTTTCACACATAAAAATTAAAAAGGTTAAAATTAGATTGATGGCATTTGGGGGAGCATGGTGAGTAGCCAAGAGAAGTGGATTATTTGAAAACCAGTTGAGTTCTTGATGATCAGCCGCTCCTGAGCCGCACCTCGGTGCTCGTTTCTGCCGTGTGTGTGTGTGTGTGTGTGTGTGTGTGTGTGTGTGTGTTTTCCCTTGCCTTTCCCACAATGCCAACGACTGCTTCCTCTTCTTCAGTAGTACGACTATAATGTGTCGCAATGTTTGCGTGTATTATGGTAGTCTCTAATTATGACAATTCTTTTGAATACTAAACCAAGAAATTCTTTATAAACTGTTCTTTCTGTCTTTGTCTCTGTCTGTCTGTCTGTCTCTCTCTCTGTCTTTCTCGTTCTCTTTCTCTTTCCCTCTCCGTCTCTCCCCCTCTCTCTCTCCAGTGACCAGCACAGTACTAGGACATAGTAGGTAGTCAGTACTCAGTAAATAAATCAATTAATAAGAGAAGATACTTAAGAACAATTTAGTTTTTAAAATATGTTCTATAGACCATAAAAGAGAAACATTCAGAAGATGCTTCATGGTGGAAGTGACACCTGAAGGGCGTCTAGGTTCCAGGAAGGTAGAGAAAGGGAGGAAAGGGTTATAAGCAGGAGGGAGAGTAGCCATACCCAGTTGGCAGGCATGATCATATGACAATGTGTGAATGACGGAAACTAAAGTTGGTCACAGAAACGTTTTAGATTCCTTACCGCAGTAACAAGATGAAAGTGTTTAGTAAGGCACATCTGATCGTAACGAACATGTTTGGAGTCGAGAGAAACCGGCGTAAAGAAGCCCCTACTAGATGTTTATGTCACATGTCACGAATGTACCATTTAGACTCAATCGATTTCAGTTTCAAAAGAATAAGTGAAAGAGCCCCCTACTTCATCTTTCATCTCGGTTTTACACATAATCCACATAGGCCGTGATTCCTTTTCTGGTCTCTGACTGAAACCACAGCACCATGTTGGCGCCCAGCCTGGCCTCTGAGCATGGTTTGGGGGATGGGCCACACGTGACCATAAACGAAGATTACTTTTCTTTTTCTCTTCCTATTTCCTCCCTTTCCATCCCCTCCTTCTGTTTCTCTCAGCTTTTCAGGGAAAGCAACTGCATTGATCATTTTCGAGTTATTCAGCTGGTACGTCATCATGTTAATGTGTGTGATCATATGAGTGAGAAAAAACAGTCCCCTCAGTTTTAACTAGAGATAACTGATATAATCTACATATTTCATTGGAAACAGAAGATGCAACTGATGTGAACTGGGGTCAAAACATGAAGCGTCCTGTAACACTCTGTGAAATTCAGACTATTCTAAAGGCCGTGGGGAGATACTGAAGAGTTCTGAGCAAAGTTGCAACTGTAATTATTTATTATGTCCAAATATTATCGTGTAAAGTCCTGCTAGATGTCAGAAACAACAGTGCTCTGAAAAGCATTATAATAAAGTTGTTCTGCCACTTTAAATAATCTTAGGTCAAATTCCCCAGCAGCTCCTACCTCCGTTTCCCTGACTGAATTAATGCACCTCCATTCCTTCAGAGATGCAGCTCAAAAATCATGGTGCTGTCCTTGCCGCCTCTCTCACTCTCTCCCTTATACCGAACACATCGACTCTATTTTCAAAATACATCCTAACCACCCCAATTGAAACCAACATCGTCTTTTCTCATCTGGCTCTAACTGGAGTCCTGCTGTTTGCCTCTGCCCAGAATATGGCCGCCAGAAAGATCCTCTTAAAACTAAGTCGGATCAGGATGCTCCCCTCCTGAGAAGTCTCTACTCGCTTCCCTTCTCACTCAGAGTGACAATCAAAGTCTCATACTGGGCGCCCGGGGCCCTTCTTGATCTGTTCCCTTGGCTATTTCTATGACTTCATCTTTTACTGCCCTCCGTTTCAGCCACAAGGCCCTCTCGCTGGTCCCTGAACATGTGACATTCTCCAGACAGTGTAGTCACAGTCCCCTCTGCCTTACCTCTGATGAGAGTGAGAACCTTGCCAGGATCCATGTCCTTAAGATCTGCAAATGTTTCCAAAAGTGCCAGCTTTCACTGGGTAAATGTCAAAGTTAGGCGATTTATTCACATTTATTGACAGACATGTTGAGTCTTTAAGTTTAATTAAATAAATGCACAATACGTGTGAACGCCCACACACATAGACACAGGCAGGAAGCAGTTAAGTCATTGTCGCTTTGGCCATTGCATTCAGTGGTCTCATAGCTGTGCCCACACCCCGTCCCGTTGCCCAGGCCGATGAGAATGCCGCGTGCCTAACGCCCGGTGCACCCCAGACGCCACCTGAGCCCCGCAGGAGCCACGTCCTCACGGTGCAGAGCTGTGCTCCAGGGACGAAGGACTTCTACCTTCTGCCCTGGCGTGTGGCTCTGCTGATGCTTTTGCTTCGAAATAGTGAGATTCGAAACCCCTAACAAATACGCTTCTTATAGCTGCGAACAATAGTAATGTGTCCTACCCGTGGGAATTATTTCTCACCCCAAAGCCTTAGCTAGTGCTCGTGCTGATTTCTAAGTACGGTTTTAAAAATTTTATTTTATTATGAGCTTCAAGGATACAGTGCATTGGTTAGACATTTATATAGTTTATGAAACGATCCTCCTAATTTCTCTTTCTCCCCTCTGGCTCTCCACCCAGCCATTGCATTAAGGCCGACTGCATGCCCTAGGCCATGCTCCCCATCCCCACGACCATCTATTGACTAATAGTTTGCAAAGTACATTTTCTTAAAGAAGATTGTGCTCTAAAACAAACAAAACCCATACACGTATTTCCACTGGAAGTCATTTTCTTTTTCGCAATCTTTCATTTAACGGAATTAAGAGAAATACTTTAAAAAGTATGTTCATGCCATTTGTATTTTTTTTTTCCCCAATCTCAAATCCCCATAAACCTTTTCTTCCTGCCATTCCCTCTATTCTTGCTTATATCGTTGGTTTATTTTCTGTAAGGAAGTGAGGGTAGCGTGATTTTTTAAAAAATTCAGTTCTCTTGGGAGTGCTCGGCTTCCTGGTTTTCTTGGAATACAGTGACCTTGGCGTGGACACTGGTCCTGCCATCAGCTCTTGCTATTTTTCACTCAAAACTCGACATTCAAAGCACTGGCTGCAGACAGCTGCCCAGACAGGTAGCCCGCATGTCACAGAGTCCCTGAGGCAGCTCAACGCAATAGCCATCAAGACCTTTTTGACAAAACTGGAGTCATCTAGTGTGAAGAAGAGGGAAATTGCATTTATAGAGCACTCAAGTGTTTACAAATTATGTTTCACTTAATTCTTTTTTTTTCCTTTGACCCCGTTAGTAATCCTGTGATCTGCTTATTATTTTCCCTTCTTTCCGAACGAAGAAAATAGAGGCTAAGACACATTCATGTATTTGCTGAAGAAGAGAGAGTCAGGGCCCAAATCTTGATCCTCTTACTACAGTTTTTTGCTCTTCACTCAGGGTCACAGCGTTCTCTGTTGCTGGGCCTCGTCCGGGAGTGAGCGGGTGTGGACGGCTCCCTTCTGAGCCCTCTGTCCCACAGCCTCCCCTCCCTGGAGGGGCACTGGTCAGATCAGCCGAGAAGATGTTGCCTGACCACTGCTACATCTGAACAAGTTCAGACACACCTTACCCCATCCTACCTCTTCCTGGAAATAAACCTCACCTTTGTTTTCGGTTTACATCACTTAAATTGAGTATTGAATTACACATAAGTTTATTCTGTCTGTCTGTGTCTGTCTGTCTCTCTGTCTAACTATCTACCTAAAGTCTATCTTTTTTTCAATATAGCAAGTGTTCTTAAACACCTGAGTCTCTCTCTCTCACTCACACACACACACACACACACACACACACACACACACAGCAGCCACGAGGAAGACTGTAGATTCTAGAAAGAGCTGTACTTATGTACATGAACATTTAGAGGACAGCGAAAAAGCGTTGCACTCGATGTAGTCATCTTCCCACATGGGTGATGCGAGCATGTGATGTGATGTGGGTTGTCTCTTGCCGGTTTAAGAGCATAGGCTCCGGCGTCAGAAGGCGTGAGTAGATCTCTGGACTCTGCCAATTAATACTGGGGTGACCTGAGTGACTTGTCTGGTGTCTGAGTCACAGCACCTACTTTTGCACAACACACTTACAGAACTGCTGCCAAAACGAAACGATTTATATACGTGAAGCCGAAATTCAGCACCTAGCCTCCAACGCATACCGCTTTCCCCCACCTGGAATTTTTCTTCAGCTACATTAGATAAAACACCTAGTGACTTCATTAGGTACCAATATCATTCATTAGGTATCAATGTCAGCAGGGGTGGTTGGATTCCAGCAAATATCCTTTGAGCAAACGCATGAAGTAATAGGATTTTTCACCGTCAACATATTTTCTCATGTAAAACGTTAGAAATGATTTTTGCTCAAGTAGTAATAAAAACAGCTTTAAAAACATTAGCATCACCTAAACTATTGTATTCCTTCGAAGCATTTAGAAGAAGAGGATACAGGAGGCACCAAAGCACTATGGAAATGGCAGTGATCACATCCCAGACCCAGGTAGCGATTTCGGGCCGTGACCCTTAAAAGCTTGGCGACTTGGGATAAATTACTCAATCTCACCTAGATTTAACACATTCATTCATAAAACGAGGAAAATACTGATCACTTCACCATGGATAGAGCAATCAAATTATGTGCATAAATTGTGTAAAACAG
>NW_011888893.1:1551805-1561255 GCF_000151845.1 Pteropus vampyrus
CATGAACATTTAGAGGACAGCGAAAAAGCGTTGCACTCGATGTAGTCATCTTCCCACATGGGTGATGCGAGCATGTGATGTGATGTGGGTTGTCTCTTGCCAGTTTAAGAGCATAGGCTCCGGCGTCAGAAGGCCTGAGTAGATCTCTGGACTTTGCCAATTAATACTGGGGTGACCTGAGTGACTTGTCTGGTGTCTGGGTCACAGCACCTACTTTCGCACAACACACTTAACAGAACTGCTGCCAAAACGAAACGATTTACATACGTGAAGCCGAAATTCAGCACCTAGCCTCCAACGCATACCGCTTTCCCCCACCTGGAATTTTTCTTCAGCTACGTTAGATAAAACACCTAGTGACTTCATGAGGTACCAGTATCATTCATTAGGTATCAATGTCAGCAGGGGTGGTTGGATTCCGGCAAATATCCTTTGAGCAAACGCATGAAGTAGTAGGATTTTTCACTGTCAACATATTTTCTCATGTAAAACTTTAGAAATGATTTTTGCTCAAGTAGTAATAAAAACAACTTTAAACACATTAGCATCACCTAAACTATTGTATTCCTTCGAAGCATTTAGAAGAAGTGGGGACAGGAGACACCAAAGCACTATGGAAATTGCAGTGATCACGTCCCAGACCCAGGTAGCGATTTCGGGCCGTGACCCTTACAAGCTTGGCGACTTGGGATAAATTACTCAATCTCACCTAGATTTAACACATTCATTCATAAAACGAGGAAAATACTGATCACTTCACCATGGATAGAGCAATCAAATTATGTGCATAAATTGTGTAAAACAGCGCCCATATTATGATAGATGCTTAATCAAGGTCGATCTCCCTTCCTCGATTTCTTATTTTGTTCTACTTCTTTATCCCTCTCCTTCTGCACATAACACCTCCAGGAATCAAAGGAGCATAACAGAAACCCTAAAGCATTTAAGAAGAGTCCATGCGAAAAATCCATGTAGAGAAGGCAAGACAAAATTCTAATCCTTTCATTGTAATCAGTGTTTGCCCCAAACAAACATTACTCCTAAGAATGGCTGGATGATTTATTTCAGAAGCAAAGCATAATATTTACAGGGGTAAAGAGGGCAGCAAAGAGAAAAAGAGAGTGAGTGAAAGCTGACCTTTGTGAGCTGGCACTATTTTGTAAATCTCCCTTCCCCCAGTGAAAAGAGATTAACTTCCCATGAACAGCTAATTCCACACAGAAGAGAAATATGACAGCATTATACTTGAGGGATCTTGCTCTACATGGCCAGGTTCTTTTCAGATTATCCTGGTTGATTAAGCAAACGGGGGGGGGGGGGAAATAACCCTTCTAAAATTGTATAAATATTAAGATTTGGAGTAGGCATATGGGCAATAACACTGTGCTACCATGATGAAATATTTCAAGCCGACAATTTCAATTAATGTAGTTGCACACAGTGATGGTTATTTCCCAAACGACTGATGATTTGATTGCTGTCCATGTTTTCTGACTTTCCTCCCAACAATGTCACGGAAGCGGCAGAGGAGAGACGGATAGGCCAGACTCATTCCTGTTACTCAGATCATGAAAGGAAAGATTGCCTTTTAAGAAGGAAAGAAAGGAATGAAAAAATGGGTAGGAGGAAATGCAGGGTCAAGATGTACGGTATTGTCACCCTTCCAAGCAAGAAATCTGAAAGACTGTTTTAAAACTGATTATAATGACTTTTTTTTTTTTTTTGGTATCATTAGAAACACAGCGAGGATTGGCTGCCAGTGAAGCTCACTGTACAGCTGTTCAAGACAACTTGAGTCTTTGAATTAATCCTGTTGTCAGTGACAGGACAATTAAGAGTACATCTTACATATTTTGTAAAATTTGTAGACTTTTCGGGTTGAGATAAGTCATCCGGTCCAGAATTCTCAGGAATCAAAAGGCTTTATGGAAAATTGCCTGTGGCTCAAATCAGACTAACACTGGAGCCCAGATATCTTCGTGCTCAGTCTTGGAAACTTCCCATGATGCCATGCTTCTTTATTAATTCACCAATTAATTATTTCCGAAGTCGCTAGTTAGACAGACCTGGGTGTTCATCTGATCCGCGTGTGTGTGAGTGTTTGTGTTGGTTGTCCAGAGTCAATAACCTTCTTTTTCAATTTCTTTGGTGTCCTTTCATTAGGGGTGGGAGTTGAAGTTCTTCTATTGCCCAATCGTAATATCATCTCAGGTGACAATGAGAGCAAATCATAGAAGTCAGATTCTACTACAGATTCAAACTCCTCTTAACAGTTAAGCAGAAAAAGTCATAAAGTCTACTCATAGTTTAATGAAATCCCAGCTGTTAGTAGTGTTGGGATACTTCGATAGGCACCATGCATGAAAGTTTCCCTTAGACCAACATGGCAGTTTTCTATTGGCAAGACTTAGTTGCCATCTACAGGCATACCTCGTTTTTTGGTGCTTCGCTGTAATGCACTTTGCGGGTATTGCATTTTTGCAAACTGAAGGTTTGTGGAAACCTTATGTCAAGCAAGTCTATTGGTGCCATTTTTCTAACAGCATTTGCTCATCTTGCGTCTCTTTGTTACTTGCCAATATTTCAAACTTTTTCATTATTATTATAATTGATAGGGTGATAGGTGATCAGTGAGCTTTGATATTGCTATTTGTAATTGTTTGGGGTGCCACGAACCACATGCCCCCTGATTAAATGGTGAACTTAATTGATAGATGTGTGTGTTCTGACTGCTCCACAATTAATTAGGTCAATTAATAACCCTACAATGAATGGCCTCTAAGTATTCAAGTAAAAGGAAGAGTTACACCTCTCTCCTTTTAAATCCAAAAAGGTGGGGGTGATCGAGTCAGGAAGACTTGTCGAAAGCTAAGGGAGGTCAAACAGTAGGTGTCTCATGTTAGTTAGCCAAGTCATGAATGCAAAGGAAAAGTTCCAGAAGAAAATTAGAACTGCTCCTCCAGTGAAAACATGAGTGATAAGAAAATGAAACAGACTAATTGCTGATATGTGGAGAAAGTTTTAGTGATCTGGATAGACATTAAAGCAAGGCACAATATTCTCTTAAACCAAACCCTAATCCAGAGCAAGGTTCTCACTCTCTTCGATTCTGTGAAGGCTAAGAGAGGTGAGGAAGCTGTAGAAGAAAAGTTTGAAGCTACCAGAGGTTGTTTCATAAGGTTTAAGGAAAGCAGCCATCTCCATAACCTTTATAAAAGTACAAGGTGAAGCAGCAGTTTCTGTAGCAGAAGCTGCAACAAGCTATCCAGCTAAGTTAAGATCTAGCTAAGTTAATGAATGAAGGTGGCTGCAGCACACAACAGATTTCAATTGTAGATGAAGCAGCCTCATGCTGGAAGAAGAGGCCATCTAGGACTTTCATAGAGAGAAGTCCATGCCTGGCTTCAAACTGAACTTCAGAGAACAGGCTGACTCTCTCGTTAGGGGCTAACGCAGCTGGTGACTTTAGGTGGAAGCCAGTGCTCAGTTGCCATTCCAAAAATCCTAGGGCCCTTAAGAATTAGGCTAAATCTACCCTGCCAGTGCTCTTTAAGTGGCACAACAGAGCCTAGATGATGGCACACCTGTTTTACAGCATAGTTTACTGAATATATGAAGCCCACTGTTGAGACCAACTGCTCGTTGACAACGCACCTGTTCACCCAAGAGCTCTGATGGAGACGTACAACGAGATTAATGTTCTATCATACCTGTCAACACAGCGTCCATTCTACAGCCCAGGCATCAAGGAGTAATTTCAACTTTCAAGTCTTATTCCTTAAGAAATACATTTTATAAGGCTGGAGCTGCCAACAGCTGGGCAAAGTAAATTGAAAACCTTCTGGAAAAGATTCATCATTGTAGCGCCATTAAAAACATTTGTGATTTGTGGGAAGACATCAAAATAGAAGTTGATTCCAACCATCATGGATGACTTTGAGTGGCTCAAGACTTCAGTTCAAGAAATAATTGCAAATGTGGTGGAAATAGCAAGAGAACTAGAATTAGAAGTGGAGCCTGAAGGAAGATGTGACTAAGTTGCTGTGATCTCATGATAAAAATGGAACAAATGAGGAGTCACTTCTTGTGGATGAGCAAAGAGCATGGTCTCTCGAAATGGAATCTACTTCTGGTGAAGACGCTGTGAAGATTGTGGAAATGACAACAAAGGATTTAGAATATTGCATACAGTTAATCGATAAAGAAGCGGTAGGATTGGAGAGGATTGACTCCAATTTCGAAAGAAGTTCTGCTGTGGGTAAAATGCTATCAAATATCATTTTATGTTGTGAAGAAATCATTCATGAAAGGAAGAGTCAATTAATGGGGCAGACTTTATTATTGTCTCATTTTAAGAAATTTCCATAGCCACCCCAGCCTTCAGCAGCCACCACTCTCGTCAGTCAGAAGCCATCAACTTTGGGTGAGACCAAGACCCTCTGCCAGAAAAAAGATTACAACTCGCCGAAGGCTCAGATAATGATTGGCATTTTTTAGCAATAAAATATTTTTAATTAAGGTACGTGCAGTACATTTTTAGACAAAATGCTATTGCACACTTAGTAGAGGATAAGCGTAAATTTTATATGCACCAAGAAACCACAAAATTTGTGGGACTCACTTTATTGTGACATTTGCTTTACTACGATGATCTGGAACTGGACCTGCAATGTCACCAAGGCGTGCTTGCAGTTAAAATCAGACCACAGCATCCTCTGGAAGTGGTTACTCGTGGGACTTGATGGAATTCGTGGCCTGAGGCCTCTGTGAAGAGCAGAGGTGATGATCAGGCACACGAAGCCGTTGGATGCTCTCCATGCAAGGCAGGGGTGCCCACGTGGCATCTTAGCCGGTCCACGTGTCTCGTTCCACTCATGACATTTATTCCACTAATGAAAAATCACTGCTACTCTCTAGGATGGTAATGAAGGAGCTTTTGAAGGTTATTAGATATCCTCATAGTTGAAAGATTATAATAGCCACATCTGGAATATGTGCCTCTGATTCATTTCTCAAACACTAACAGTCTCTGAGGTGTTTGCTGTGCTTGGGTTTTTCAAATGTTTCCTAAGTGTTCCATAAAACTAACTAAAATGCATATGAGATACTGTTTTTAGAAATATAACAAACCAAGGAAATCAATTAAATTCTTTTATTTTCTTTTTATAAGGTATTCTTTTGCTTGGCATGGAAAGCTCATCTGTAGTATGACATTCCCTTGAATATCATTAAGTATTGATATTTAGTTCAGCCATATTTTTTATATATTTCAGCTCATTGCTAACCACCTATTCTCCTTGTTTTGTGCAATGTTAAGGATCATTTCATTCAACTTTGGGTAAATAACCTCCCATAAATAAATAAATGAATTTATTTGGTGAAAGCTAAGTTGTCATCTACATTAGATTCTAAGAATAACACAGCTCTGTTAAATAGATGTCATTTAAACATCTCCTTTCTGTACGGTCACACACATTGACACAACTGGGCATTTTCTCATTTAATTACTTCGCACAAAATATAATTTTTTGTCCTTTTTTCTCAGTTTTTAAAATGAATAATTATTATCTTTCATCAGTTAAACCGCCTTTATTTGCTTGCAGACATTTTCTAATAAAATAGTAGTGAATGTCACATTCAGTTCCAGCCGGGATTTGGTTATTATCTTAATCCCATTGCCAAGTGTTAATTTTCTTTGCAGGGTAATTAGATCGTTATCTGATTTTTGTCTTGCTTCTACTGACTCGAGGTGTACACAGGTAGGAAGTGCGTTAAGTAAGCCATCTTGCTTGATGGCTTCTTTTCAATGCCAGGGATTCTATATAAATACAAATGAGATTATATAGATTACTCTCAATACTTAGAGGTTTTAAAAGTCAGGCCACTTATTACCTAATATACCAAGATGGTTTTGTCCAGTTCATTCTGAGATGCTGCTGCTGACACTATTCACAGCTATCAACCTAAGCTTCACTATCGCTGGCCCTCCCTGAGTTCCCTTCAGAGGCCTGCTGCAGTAGAGTAGGAGTAAGTCATGATACTTCTGTGTCAACTGAGTAGAAGTGGGAATGAGTCACTTGTCATAGTACAAAAGCAATGTCTGACATCTTTAAAGTGAAGGTCCTGACCTCCCTTTTCTCTCTTCTTAACCAGGAAAATGTCACCCACTTCTACCACTGGACTCTCGTGGTGCCTAATATGTATTTCTAGTCCAGAATTTCATTGCACTCTGCTGACATTATTTGATTATCTGTTGATCTCCACCTCTCCTGTCAACTCAAGGAACCTTGATTTACTTTCCCATTCATGTTTGTATCACCAGGATAATCCGTGGTGTATAGCCGGCATTGATTAAATGTAGAATTAAGTGGATCACTCCTTGAGATCATAACCCTAGTGCCAATTATATATTATATAAAGAAAAAAAAAACATTTGAAAAAGGAATCCGCATTATGCTGTAGAATTTATAGTACCTCTGTCAGAATAGAGATGTTCCGTTTAAGAAAAATTACAGGATCATCTTGCATAACAGAGGTTGATAAACTAACAAACAGTGAAAATATTTGATGTGAAAATTCCAGCAGCTTGTTTTTTGATAAAAGTTATCCCTTCAAAAACATTTTTGACTCTTACTTTTATCTCTTTAATTTGTTTATAAATCACTACTCTTTTTTCCATTGACTAAACAGAAGATTCGAATAGGCACAAAGCTACCTGCTCTCACAGAATTGATATAAAACACTCTCAAATCATGATTGATTTTTATTTTAGAATTGGGTGACTTTTTTTCTTTTTGGGGAAATGATATTAATGAAATATGCTTTAATTGTGTTTTAAAGGAATTTTTCATATTTTTGACAGGCTAAATTTTTAAAATAAGAATCAAGGCTTTCATTAATTAAAGCTTGTTCTAAGTAATTAAAAAGATTAGTCCTTCAATTTTAAATTCTAAATATAGAAAATGTACATATTAGGGTAATTTATAAAATGTGCACTTCATAAGTAGAACTAGAATTAAATCGAATAAGGAACAGTGTGACCCGTTTGAAGACAAATATGTAATAAAAGTTACAATGTGCTGCCAATCATCTGACGTGAAAGAAATATTGGTTGAACTTATTAAGACAGGGCTTTTGCTCAACACCTAGTGATAACTATGACTTAACATTATTTAGATTATTTTGAATGCTACTGCGTATGTCCTCGAAGCCTCAGTCTATTTTTATGGCCATTATCTTTCACTTTCACGTGAAGAAACAAAGTGCAGTTGCTAAAAGCTCATTTTTACTAAATCTGTACCTAAACGTGAATTTAAACATAAAAAAAAAAAATCCACAGTTCAAACGATTTATTAAAACTAAAATTCAATTTAGTGAGCATGTAATCCAATCCGATTATTATATTTTTATTATTTTAAATACTATATAAATGCCTAAACTATATGCCAGATACTCTATTAGGTTCTTTACATATAGAATCACACGTACTTTTCTACTCTTTCTTGAGCAAGGATTCTCATGTTACAGGTAGAAAATAGAGCTTTAGAAATGTTAACTTGACCGAGGTTACACAGTCAGTGGTAGACACAGGGTTAAAATCATGTTTATTTGACCCTATAAGAAATATAGACACATTAATTCATTGATTCAGTTCTCACTTATGTTTTCAGAAACATCCTCTGCGATATAGACCCTCTGGTCCAGCCAGATGTTTATTCTGTTCTGGCTCCTGAATAGGACAAAGGTTGCCAATTCTGCAACTTTCTTATTGCAATTACTCATGCTCAGAAGGTCTCATTTTTTTCTTTTCCTTTGAATCTTATCCATCCTTCAAGGCCAAGTGAAAGCCATATGGTCAAAGATTTCCAAGCTATTGCACTCTGAGCTCTCATCGCTCTTACCTTGAGTTCAGTTGAGAATTTAGAGACTCGTCTTACGGTTTTATTAATTCTGCATTTCGTTACATCCCAGAGACACAGAATATGTTGCCTCCTTTCTCAGTATCCTCCTGAGAGCATGTTAAAGAAATTGCTACATAGAAATTATCCAATTAATATTCATTTACTGCCACTTGCTGGTACCTGCAAACATTCTTAGTCGTCTTGGCTTCCCCGGAGAGCAGATGATATAGTACAGCCAGAGAACTGTTTGGTTCCCAGAATTTAAGTGAACTTCTTGATCTCCTGGTACCCGCGAGCATCATGGGAGCAGGGAATGCAATATCTTAAGACAAGTTCAAATGAATTAATTTCGAGAAAACTTTATAGAGGTTATGCTTCTTTGCCACATCATAAAATCTTTCATTTTAGCCTCACACCTATCTTCTCAATTTCCTCCATGAGATGTGAATGGATTTTTAGAAAAAAATGGTAGCAGTATGCCTATAAATGGGATGCTGCCCTCTCAGCTCATAGTAAGTAGTTACTAAATATGTTTTTTAGAATAATTCACTTCAATTCGGCTCGACTAACTTTTAGGCATACTACAACATTATGGGTAATAGATCTTTAGTAGGTGTTCACATAGCCCCTTTATGAATGGTTTTCTTCAGAGAAAACTTTTTCCCTCTACCCAATTAAAACTAGATCTCTGCTGTATTTAAGCTATTTTCTGATTTGAATTTACAGTACTGGTTTTGGAAACCTGACTTCTCTCCTGGCCATTAACCGTATGATTTTTATGCCTTTGTATCAGAATGTATTTTAGAATTTAAAAGCTACAATAAATGGCCTCTAAGGGAAGGCAGATTCTCACGTACACTTTCACGTATCCTGTGTCCGTGAAGATAAATGGTAAGATTCGGAAGCTTCATATGCCTAAACAAAAATGAAGTAGGAAAAGAGAGAGAAAAAGGAAGAACTTCTAAATCTAATAAAAAGCTGATCAGAGACACACAGGAGAACCAACAAGTCAATAAGTCCAAGGCTCAGATGGCCATCAGATAGCAGCCACGGTCATTTCTCAGGTCTAAATTCAGTCACGCTTCTTCCTGAATTATTTTATTGACCAAATCAAATCATATAGAATTCGTTATCTACCTCTAATATATGATGTGATTGCATTGTTTCAGATTCATAATTAATACATTTTCATTTATTTTGACTTTCTCTGTTCCTTTCCTCTTCCCCATCCCCGACCCCCTAGCCCCTTCCTTTTGACTTCTCTGCCTTATTTCATGCTTTTAGCCCATAAGCTATTTTAGATTCTTTTTAACTGCATTTGGATCTCTTACCAACGCTGAAAGAGCATTTAATTTCACTTCTTCCATCTTACCGATGAGAAAAATTGAGTTATGAAAACATGAACATCGGACATTAGCAGTTGAATCTGCAGGAAACAGATCATGTGCATTGCACTTAATTTCCAGAATTTATTTACATATATCATTAGATCTTATCCTCCTAAGAGACCCACAAGGAAAACGGTCTTTATCATATACATTTATAGATA
>NW_011888893.1:1562250-1570747 GCF_000151845.1 Pteropus vampyrus
TTTCTCTGTTCCTTTCCTCTTCCCCATCCCCGACCCCCTAGCCCCTTCCTTTTGACTTCTCTGCCTTATTTCATGCTTTTAGCCCATAAGCTATTTTAGATTCTTTTTAACTGCATTTGGATCTCTTACCAACGCTGAAAGAGCATTTAATTTCACTTCTTCCATCTTACCGATGAGAAAAATTGAGTTATGAAAACATGAACATCGGACATTAGCAGTTGAATCTGCAGGAAACAGATCATGTGCATTGCACTTAATTTCCAGAATTTATTTACATATATCATTAGATCTTATCCTCCTAAGAGACCCACAAGGAAAACGGTCTTTATCATATACATTTATAGATAAGAACCTGAAGATCTGAGAGGTTAAGTGATTGCCCGAGATCACATGACTCGGGGGGTCAACCCGAGTTCTAAATTTACATCTAATTCCTAATCCAGTGTCCCTTCCACCGCAATGTTTCAGGTCTGCCTTTTCCATTCTCATTATTTTCACTCATATCTAATCGTCCGGTTTTCCTTTTTCAATACGAGGCTCAGATATCTGTGAAGTTACACGGGCACACACATCCACACATCATTCGGGGCACAGTTTGTAGCTCCAGGGCTCCCACACGGCTGGTGCAAGGCACATCTTTTGTGAGAGCTTCTATAGTTTTACTTACTCATTTGCTGGGTATATGTCTTCAAGTGAAGCCACTGGTACAGATGAGAGAAATTCAATGAAAAATAAAAAAGAATTAGGAATCCTCTTCAGGGATCTCATTCTGTTCATTTGAAGGTATATTTGTAGCTGTTTTCTTACTTGCGGATGTTAAATAACAGGTTCCTTTCCAGAAGGAAGTATAGTATATGTCAGAGTTAATTAAATAGTATTACGATTCCTAGGAAAATAAAGAGACGGGGAGGAACCTACATTGTGCTTTTTTTTTTTTTTTTTAAGAATTAAGGTAAAGCTAGTGAATAAGACTGATTAGATGTAGAAAACCATTTGTAGCCTATAGGTAAATTAGAAGGTTTGTTGCTAACAAATTTTTTTTAAAACTCTTCAAACTGTAGCCTTAAACATATTTGTTAGAGTCGTTAGAGAAAATCTGCATATGAACTGTTTCTTTTCCATTTAAAACAAACTATGTGAGTGGTGTGGACAGGCTTCTTTCAGTGGCCTATGTCACGCTTAAAATATGCAAGGAAATAAAACTGCGAGCTTTAAGGAAAAGATACCTCTGAGGCCTGCTCTCCTTGCTGAGTAATCAAGGATTATGGTATATTTATCCCATTTCCTCACTCCTCCCTTCTGGTTATTTCAGTCTTCCTCATCAAAACACTTACTTTTTTACTGAATCCTTGCACATCAGCTTCTCATGCATATTCACTGGCGAATCACACGGTGATTCTGCAGTGGCAGCAGCCCCTTTGCCACCGCGCTATTGCAAGGCAGACCTGCTGCCCCGGCCAGGCTCCCGTCACCGGTGTAGGCTCGCGGACAGTGCACAGCAGCGTCCAGGCAACGTGAAGTTGACCACACCCTGATGCTACAGCCCTTTCATCTTCCTTATTCTGAGAGTGAGCACGCAGCAATCAAGTCTATCCAATTCACACCTGGGATTCTCCTAAGGGGAATGACTTATCTTTTTTATGAAGATTTTATCTTTTGCTTTTCATGAGCAAGTGGTCAGCTATCTTGTGAATTTATAGGAGAATCAGATGCATCTCACAGGAATTATTTTTTTAAGATGAATTTCTTGAAAGTATAGACTTTTAGTGGAAGGAATTCTATCTCGAAGGATTCCGCTGATAGAATAGAAAATTTGCGAGTAACTTAATCTGGATTATAATCCTCTTCTTGCAAATAAATTTTCTGCAATCTAGAAAGCTCTTTACAGGATAAGGATGCTTTTGAACTTTTGTGTTTGAGTTAAGAGTTAAAATTTAAAAAAAAAAAATCACCCCCACACACATATACCTCATTTTCTTTTTCAAAGTGATGATTCCTCTTACTTTTATAGCAACCAGAAGCACATACTAAACTGTAGGCAACGACATGAGATATTTTTCTTCTAGTGGACGTGATGGGATATAGCTATGCTATACAATTCTGAATAGATGGTGCAATTGTGAAAAAGGACTGAAATTTAGAAAAGATAGCTCCCTCCACACACACACATACACACACACACACACACACTTCTGTAACAGATGGCTTAAGAACAATACCAGACACTAGAATAATAAGACTCTGTAAGGGATTTTATGGGTCATCTAAACTACATTTTCTAGGCAATATAGAAATCACTTTTATGTCAGTCTTGGCATACTGTGTTTTTTTCTCAACAAAAGTTCTTTTTTTTTTTTTTCCGGTTTTTATAAGCATTTACTTCAGCCAAACTGACGACATATACCAGGGAACAAGCTCTCAAATGCTCTTTCAACAAAAGTTCTTTGAAAGGAAGCCATATAATAATATATATTTTGTCTTTTTATCACAAAAGGTCATGTGTCCAAAAAAAGAACAATTAATAAACTATTATGGTATGTTCAAAGTTCTGAAATAAACAGACTTAGATATGAACATCAACTAATTTATATTTGAAAGTATAGCAGTAAAAAAATATATAGTTTTAATTACTAGACCACAGTATAAGAACTGATTCTCTTCATTGCTTTTGGTAAAACGAAATTTTAAAAGAAATTTTGAGATAAATTGGTTTAATTTAACGTATTCGTGTACTAAATTATTCAATTATATATTTTTTTCTGATTAGTCTTGTTCTTGTCAAGGCTATATCAGAAAACCCACTAGGTTGTTATTTTCACTGTATTAAATAGATATATTAATGCCATTTAGTGAACACTTAGCTTGATTAAGTTGGGTGTGCATTTTAATTTGGAACATTTTCATATACTGAAGTATTTTTCAAATCCCATAATATAGAAAAGTAAAATTCATTCCAAATATTTAATTTCAAGAAATATGCATACTTAACATAGGTAGAAGCTAGGATTTGACCTGCACTAGCTAGCATATTGTGTGACAGATCAATCAGGGCTCCAGTTTCCTGACTGCAGAGGTAATCGGAGAGAGCCATCCATACCAAGGAGACCCAATGGTTTCTTTCAACTTCGGATGTTCAAAAAATTTAATAAAGATGACAAAAGGACTGATGACAAGCTGAAATCTTCTATTGAACAACATATGTAATCTACTATTAAAAGCTCCTAATCAGGATAGTAAAACCTTTAGTGAGACCTGGGTGGGGCAGTATCTCTGACTGGATTCTTATCTACTTCTCATCACCCTTTTTTTTGGTTATTCTCTTGATTTCCTTCAGTTCACCTTTTAATGAAAAAAAAATTAGCAGTCTCCTTATGTTGACAGTAATACACCAATTATATAGGATTATCAACCTCTTTCCTTGTACAGAGTTTAGATTTAAAATAACACGTGTTTATCAACAATATTTCTATAGCTCTAACAACATTGGTTCCTGTGCTCTACTCTAAATTCTATAGGTTACAAATTCCCTTTTCATTATGCCAATACCTGTGAAGGCTGCCTGTGAATTCCTGATTCAAGATATCATTGTTTCTGTACATTTGCTTCAAGAAAAGATTTTAGAGATTTTCCTAATTTTGAGTGGGAAGAGACCAACTTCTCACCAGTGTAGGTATGGAAAACTCTTCCAGAAACTATAAAGGCAGGAGGCGGGGTTTTAAAATCAGACAGACTTATGCTTTAATTCTGGTTCCCAAGTTCCTAGCTCTGTGATCTTAATTTACCAAACCAAATGGAGATAGTATGGTGGCAATATTTACTCCAAGGGGTGGCCATTAGTATTAAACGAGATAATTTATTTGAGTCCCCCTCTCCCCAAGTCACGCAGATAACAGGTTGCCATTTTCCTTTTTCTCCTGTGGGTTGTTTTTAGCATTAGGCTGACAATCTTCCATCTGAGCTTCCCTATGGGGAATTTTCTGCTTATGCCATACGTACTTACAGGTGGTTTGCATTTGTTGATTGGTATCCCTGAAAATGTAAATTTTAATGTTCACTTTCCAGTAAAATAAGTTAATCCTTCTCAAAACACCAAGTATTATTAGCTCAACACACCTGTGGCATCCTAGTCCTTTTTTAAAAAAAATAATAATAATTTTTATTTTCATAAATGCAATGGAAACCAAATTATTCTCGGTAGCGTAGCCCAGAGCTTATTGTCAACTTCCAGGCTTATAGATGAGTGCAAAGAAGCATTTTTCTGCTCTTTTTGAGTGAAATTACAGAAAACAAAAGCATAGTATTTGTTCAGGTAGGCAGATGGCCAAATGAGTTTCCTATAAGACAGTGTCACGTGTCACCTTATAACTTTCCTGTCTGACAAGACAGTGTCAGAATATGTTAACAAGATGGCCTCACAAGTGTATATTTGAATATTTTATGAAAAGTCACTGTAGCTTTCTATGGAACTGACAGTAATTAAATGCATGAGCTCCGAAGGACCATTTCAGGGGCTACATGGAGACTTTTTTTCCTTCTCCAAAAGACATATTCAAGGTTTGTAAGTCACCTCACTGACTTTTGCAAGGAAAGGAATTGTACTTTCTTCCTCCTTTTCGAAATTACCTGTCCTAGCTCTCTTTGCTGCATTTTCAACACTGTTAGTGCATAAGTAAAACTCATGACTGCAGGAGAAATTTCCACATAAATCTTGACTTAAGATGCCTTGATGCAGTGGTCGGGAGACACAGCATATCTCGTCTTTAGTGGTCGGGAGACACAGCACATCTCATCTTTACTCTCTTCTCCCTTATCAAGGAATAATTGACTGGTCAGCAATCCCTGGCTAATTAATATAATATATAACTTTCTAATGGAACAGAATACAGTGAGCGAGTAGGCACTTTTGAACAATCTGTTTCTACCTTTGGACTTCACTATTCTAACTATGGGGGAGAGATGTAGAAATAATGCCTTATCTTGTATCAAATAATTGACACCTGTGTATATGTTTATTGCATAAATTTTTTTTTAATCCAGAGTTAGTATAGGTTTTTTGTTTGTTTGTTTGTTTGTTTTGTACTAAGAAAAAAAGAATCAATATTGAAACCTAGACTTTTTTTTACAATTTATCTGAAAATTGATGCAGGTATATCTTTCAGTTAACAGATAGTGATGATTTCCATAATAAATGTGTACATTTAACATTTTCCTCTTGGAACTGTGTGTGCGTTTGTGTTTTGATTTAAAGATGTTACACATCCTACTGCAGGCTTGGAGATTCAGATTCACATTCGCATGTTATGGTTGATGAGAAGCCAAATAGTGCAGAGCCTTGTTTGGCCTAGACTGTTCAATCTAGAATTCCCAAAACTTGCTTTGAGCAGCAGACCTGCTGTTTGTTTATTTGTTTGTTTTGGTTCTGTTATTGTTGTTTTGATGACTTTTAGGGACACCCAGAGCAAAGGACATTGAAAGTTCCTGGTAATGGAGTTTCCAAAAAACTCAGGAGAGAAGTGAGGATGGGGCTGAACAGTCTCCAAAAACAAGAGATTTTCAACATTTTTAAAGGTAATATGCTGCCATGAAGATTGTCAAAACTACAATAAAATGTTAGATGAAACAGTTTGAAAAAGAAAAGTCACTAAAAGGTAGTTAAAGAAGGGATCACATTCTTTTATGTGTTGAGTTCCCCAGAGTATAATAGATTTGATTTATTTCCTATCGTATGTGGGACCTTGAGTAAAATAACCATATTCTGCAAATATACAGTTTGTATAATAGGAGTTAGGACTGGGGCTAAAATGAAAAGTGGAACAAGCAGAAAAAGAAGCGTTCATGGAAGAAAAAAAGATTATTTATTAAGTTGATGATATGCATTCTTGATATTTGTGTAGACAAGCTGGAAAAATCAGATGAATCAGTGAATGATGGAAAAGTATGCGGAAGTATTGATAACATCATATCACCTTAAAGGTAAATGTCAAGTGGCATTTGTCTCTCTGGGCCCTTCTCTTTCTACCTTTCCCCCCTTCTTTTTGGTGATGCCATGAAAAAATCAAGAGGGATCATGGAAACATTGCATGACAGGACCACGACCCAAAGTGCAACTCTGGCATCTGAAACTCTGAAATGTCAAAGTATCGTATCTAATAATGTTTAAAGGCACTGTCCTTGTTTGTGAAAGAACACCTACGTGAAGACTGTAGAATGATTTAGCAGCAGCGTGCATAAAGGGGATTCAATTCTTTGTACTTATCTGGCTTAGAGCGGAATGCTGTGGTGATTCTGCCTTCTTGAAACTTCAGTGTTAAACTGCTTGGGTATAAATCCAAGCTGAGACGTGAGTTTCGTGCTCTTGGACAGTTCATTAGTGCTTTTTAATTTAGTTGTTTTTTTGTTTTTTTGTTTTTTCTGTAGGATTGCTAAGAGGACTGAATGAGATAAGTACATAAATTGCAATAGCATTGTGTCTAGCGTACAATAAATATGGTATTATTTCGGTAAACATTAGGTGTTGTTGTTTTGTATCCATTAGTTGTACCTGGACACTTGAGTTTGTTTCTGGGCACCCCATTTAAAGACAAATATAGGCTGATGGGGACATGCTAAGGGAAGGAAAGGAGAATCCAGTTTTGTCAGGTGAGCCCTGTTCGATAAAGTTAGAGTTGTTAAAATGAGAGAAGACCTAGCTTTTTTGAACACTAAGAAGACATTTTGGACTTAGTCTGTTTGATGACAAAGCATGTATCTAAAAATAAAATTTTTTTAGGAAGGTGAATATTTTTCATCATTGCATAACTTTAGTCTCAGACATATAAATCTTTTTACGGGTTTATCACTGAGGAGATTCAAACCTCGAGAATGGAGGGATTAAAGATCTCTACCTTTTGCTTCAACCCTGAGGTGTCATGATCCTACCATGTAAAGGGGATTTCTCAGTCTTAGCTGTCTCTTCATTTCTCTCGTCTCTTTAAAAAAGAAAAAAAAAAAAGATTTGTTTTCTTCATAAAATTCAGGGGTATATTTTGTTTGTTTTGTTTTGTTTCCACAGATTACGCACACCCACACACATTTACATAATGCACATGTAGTAAAATTACTTAATATGCAAGGAAATAACAAATTCATTCTACTTTGGAGATAAAGTTAAATTGTGATAACAGGGTCAAGCATACAGTATTCATTTATGCTAACTGGTTCGTAAATACAACACATTGCCTTTTAAGATACCTGTGAAACAGAAATCTAATGTATTCGTCTTATTATTTTGAAAACAATAGGAGAGCAGTAAATAATAATCTGCTGTTTCCCACAATCGGTAAATTTTTCCTCAGTGCCAGAGGTTGCGTCTTCCTGGTTAAACACCCTAGCCTGGAACAGCAGGATGCCAAGCAAATTTGCAAACTGTCTTTCCCATTTTTCCCTCTAATTTCCCCCTCATGCACGCCTGTCTCAGAGAGACTGGTTTTGACAAAAGACCAGCATCTTAGAATAAAAAAGATGGAACTCCAGGAGCCTCAGACTATGTAAAGACTACTCACTTTCAACTCTAGCGATACATTTTAAATGCTAGTATTTAGGAAGGAGAACTTTTTATTTATTTTTTTAAAGCCTACTTTTTGGAGTAATTGTTTATTTGTAATTATTGATAACTAATTATTGGGAAGGGATTTTAAAGAATTCAGTACTTAGGACTAAATTGATCCAATAATTTAACATATTTAAGTCAATACTATTTAAACCATTATATTAATTTATTCAATATCTCTAAAGGAGAGGGAGACATTGGTGGTGAGTTCTCTTTGAGGGAATTTTAATACTGGTACAAAAGGCCAGATTGTCAATTTTTGAAAGTGAAATATGTTATCAGTGGGAACAAAGTTTGAATGGAATGTAACAAAATTTTATTACCAAAGTCTCTAAGGCAATAAAAACTTTCTAAACTTGATAGAAAAATATAAGACTGCAACTTTCTAGAAACCACACGGCAGTTAATTTTGGCAAGTTGTTTCGGGCCATTATAACCCACAAATAATAGCTGAAAGGTTTAAATCTTATCTATAGAATGGCTTACAAAGAAGAGAAAAAGACCGAGGGCGTGAACTCGAGAGGAAGGTGAAGACACACCTTAATTGTGATTCAAGGCTGCAGCATATTCTGTGTACAAATAAATAGGCTTCAACACCTGCTGATGTGCTGGCATCTGGCTTGAAAGCAACAAACATCTGTTTGTAATTTGCAGTGGGAGACCATGACAGTGAAAAACTGGATCCTGTCACAGAATCTACAGCCTTGTTAAGTTACCAAAAGCATTCAGAGGAGATAATGAATGGATGATTTGGGACATGTGACTCCCATGCGATAAGATGATATGGTGTGTTGGGCTTTCTTTCCAGGTTGCCATTAACTTTCTTACCTGAATCTTTACTTAATTAATAGACTCGAGACATTACAAAGAGCTTAGTGAAGGAAAGCTCTATTTAAAAGGGAGAATTTC
>NW_011888893.1:1574212-1578078 GCF_000151845.1 Pteropus vampyrus
AAGAGAAAAAGACCGAGGGCGTGAACTCGAGAGGAAGGTGAAGACACACCTTAATTGTGATTCAAGGCTGCAGCATATTCTGTGTACAAATAAATAGGCTTCAACACCTGCTGATGTGCTGGCATCTGGCTTGAAAGCAACAAACATCTGTTTGTAATTTGCAGTGGGAGACCATGACAGTGAAAAACTGGATCCTGTCACAGAATCTACAGCCTTGTTAAGTTACCAAAAGCATTCAGAGGAGATAATGAATGGATGATTTGGGACATGTGACTCCCATGCGATAAGATGATATGGTGTGTTGGGCTTTCTTTCCAGGTTGCCATTAACTTTCTTACCTGAATCTTTACTTAATTAATAGACTCGAGACATTACAAAGAGCTTAGTGAAGGAAAGCTCTATTTAAAAGGGAGAATTTCCCCCATCCAGGTTATATCTTCCACATTAGGGGCTAAATTTTTCTTGATAGCTAATGCGAACTTGCTGAAACCATCCAAATCTCTGTAGTCTCCAACGCCATGGACCAGGCCAATTTGGGAAGACTCAATTGCGTGGGCAGCAGTCACAGTTGTGTTTGCTCTGAGCCCCAAGGCAGGTCAGATGTAGGGCCATAGAATCTAGTGTTCTGTTCATATGCAGACAATGCTGATGGGCAGAGCGATCCTATGATTTCTCTCTAGCCATTCACAGTGTAAGGGCAGGTCAGACAGATACCTCAGGGTTCCTTATTTTTTCCCTCTGTCCCTAAAATTCCTGGCACGCTCATGCACCTTGATGGTGGTGGTTGTGATTTTGATACTTTAAGCGGTAACCCATCATTTAGGAATGCTTCCTTCTGACACAGATGTTGATAAGTTTAGTAACATGCCCAAGGTCAGGAGATTTAAGACATTTTCCCTATTTTTGTTAGGGATGAACACCCAGAGCCTTCAGAGCACTGCTCCCAATAGCTCTCTACTGTTTCCTCATTTTTTTCCCAAAGATTTACAAGGCTTCCACTTTTTGCTTGCCTCCAAATTCTGGAGTTCTAGAGATGGCTTTTCCTTGAGTCCCTCTGGACTGCTATAGCAGACTGGGTAGCTTATAAACAACAGGGCTTGGAGGCTGGAAGTCTGAGATCAGGGTGCCAGCATGGTTGGATGATGGCCTTTTTCTGGGTTGCAGACTTCTGACTTCTTGCTGTGTCCTCACAATGTAGAAGGGGCTGGGAAGCTCTGTGAGGTCTCCTTTTGAAGAACACTGATCTCATCCGTGAAGGCTCCACCCTCATGACCTATCACCTCCCAAAGGCCTCACCTCTTAGTATCATCATACGGGGCACAAAGACTTTGAGAGGAGACACACATTCATGCCACAGAAACTCTGTAAGACAGAACATTTATATTTATCACCATAGATAATATTCTTTCCAGTTTCATGTAGTGAGTGAAGTGACAACCCTATGTTATTATTTTAAAATAAAATACCGTATTTAAATGATTGATAAAATCTCCAGATACTAAAAATGACTAGGGCTTCATAATAATCGCTGCAGGTGTTACATCATTCTGGTCCTCCTGGCTTTCATTTGGAATTACCAAATTAAAATGTCATCTAATATCTGACCATTTTATCATTTGGCAACATCTATTTTTAGGTACCTGAGTTAGATCAGCCTAACCAATTTAACCAATTCTTAGTACGTAATTTATATTTGATTTTTAAAGTGAAGGATGTAGTGTGGATTCGATGATCCCTTTGTTTGTTAAAAACAGTAGTTAACCAATAAAGATAAAAAGATTATTGTTCGCATGGCAGTACAAGAGACTTCTATGGCTTTTCTTTTGTTTGCAGTTAGATTTTTACCTGGGTTCTGAGACTCAATTTTGAGCTTCTCTCTTGCAAGAAGATTTACCTAAGTTAATCGAAATGCACATCAAGATTTCGCTGGACTTCACTAGCCTAGTTTCTATTCATCAAGAATTCCACAATTTAAAGCACTTCGACCATGACTACAGAGTACAATGGTGGCAATAATTTTGAATATTCTAACATTTATATCATGATATCAAAGTTATCTCATTACATTTAAATTTCACTTCCAGTTAAATTTAAAATACACACGCAGCCAATCAGAAAAATTTCAACTTAAAAAAAAGTGGATTACTACTAACATATAAAAAGCTTAGTACGCAAGAATACCATGATCAAATAAGTATATGAATAAGTAAAAACAAGATCCGTATTTATAAAACAATCCCTCTTGCTCATTTAAAATAAAAGTTCAATAAACGTTCAGCAATAAAATAAATAAATGCACAATAAAAGTTTGAACACGATATTTAATTTCATTTTTAATTACGATGGATACAAGTAAATATCAAAGTTCATTTTTCCCTTCTTTTGAAGAGTAAAGAGCAAGGCCAGCCATTTTGTTTTTGTTTTCTGACTTAGGGCTGCTTAGGAGGGAAGGGCCGGTGGGAGAGCCAGAGGCCTGCGCACAGCGAGTGTTAGAACGAAAACCCAGGTCAGAGCTGTTATCACACAGGCATCATCACAGGGCTATACTTTTAATTGTCTTGTCTGGTTATTATTTTAATCTTCTTATTTATTTGTGCCAGATTTCTTTAATATTGACTGCTTTCCATAGTTTCCAAGTATGAATGCCTCTATGTTAGAATATATTTTCCAGAAAGAAAGTGAACCCCACAACCAGAATTTAAACTGTGTAATCTTAATTGAGTGAGATCATTCCTCCTGGAGCTCCTATTAAGTCTCCACTTCCTGAAGCGTTAATTAGTGAGTCCGTATTGAATTTTGTTCACAGAGAATTTGAGGCACTGAATATTTAATTTTTTCATTATACAGTAGTATTTCTTGCTTGGATCCCGCTCTTACATTGACACATGCATATTGTTTATCCTCTGGTCAGAAAACTACACCCTAAACAAGATGCATAGGAATCTCTTTTAAGAAGTATTTTGCAGATGAAGCCCTTAATTGTTTTAAAAGTAGTATCATGCTAAAAAGAAGGAATTCCATAAGTGGTACAAAGTTCAATATATTTACATTTTGTTTCTACTACTGCTCATTCATTGACTAGCTGCTCTAACTAGGCATTTCGTGTGCCCTCTTATAAATAACATTTTATAAATCAGAATATTTAAGATTTAGGGAAGTGAAGCATCATACTCAACACTATCCAACCCTTAGATGGTAAGCACCAGGATATAAACTCCAGAACTCATACTAAGCAATATGCAATGTATTTATTTATAGCTATGGCTGTGTTACTTGCTGTAGACATCCAGTAAACAAGAATTAAGTCAGATTTTTTTTAAAATCTCTGTTTCTTCAGTTTTCCTTGCAATTGCTTCTATTTCCAAGAGTATGAGTAAGCCCTGTAAATAAACCTCAACAATGATAGCAGATGGCCGTACTCCTGAGATTTGGCTCCCTCAAATTATGGCTAAACTGTTTTACCTGAGTTTATTTCCCAATCTATGAAAATATTCTAGCTGGTAAAATCTACTGACTGACGATATAAAATCACTTTCTTTGGATGAGTTCATTACATGTTTGATCCAGCAGAGAAATTGCAAGTCCTGAGATATTTCACAAAACCTAATTCCCAATCAGAACAAATGTGTTAAACTTTTTCTAAATGAGAGTAATTTGTATTGGGTTTCAAACAGCTACTCCTCGAAGTCTCATTCCCTGTTGAGCTCCATAAAGGAAAAATATCATAGGATTTATAAACACAAGTAAGCAAACAGCTCTTAAAAAGTTCAAAGATTGATTGTGCTACTAATAATAGCAACCCACATACAAAGTTCCCTTGACTAATGAGGATGTCATGATATGAAGTACCTTATACCTCTTTGTGT
>NW_011888893.1:1579168-1608650 GCF_000151845.1 Pteropus vampyrus
TTATAAACACAAGTAAGCAAACAGCTCTTAAAAAGTTCAGAGATTGATTGTGCTACTAATAATAGCAACCCACATACAAAGTTCCCTTGACTAATGAGGATGTCATGATATGAAGTACCTTATACCTCTTTGTGTGCCAAAATGCCAGCGCACTGAGAAGTTAACAGTATGGTAAATAGTGTTTGCAGCCCTAAAGAAAGCTTCACCAATTGAACAGACTCAACCTTCACTTCAGCTTTCAAATCACCATGGTCTATTTTAGGCTCTTTTGTCAAAAATTATTTGCCCATATACTTGTGGGGTTTTTTTCCTGAGCAATTAATTCTGTTCTACTGGTCCCTGTGTCTGTTTTTCTGCCAATACCATGCCATCTTGATTATTGTCACTTTTTAGTATAATTTGAAGGCAGGCAGTATGATACCTCCGGTCTTGTTTTTTTGTTTTTTTTTCCTTAGGATTGCATTGACTATTCTGAATCTTGTGATTCCATACAAATCAGATGATTTTTTTGTTCTATTTCTTTAAAATATGCCATTGGGATTTTGATGGAGATTGCATTAAATCTGCACATTGCTTTGGGTAATATGGCCATTTTAACAATCTTGATTCTTCCTATCCATGAACATAGAATATCTTTCCCTTTCTTTGTGTCTTTTTCGATTTCTTTTAAAAATGTCTTGTAATTTTCAGTGTGTAGGTTCTTCACATGCTTCGTTGAGCTTATTCTTAGGTGTTTTAGTTTTTTGTTGATGCAACTGCAAAAACAAATGGTTTTTTTTCATGTCTTTTTCTGAAATTTCATTGTTAGTGTATAGGAACGCAGCGGATTTTTGTACATTGATTTTGTATCGATTCAGTCAAATGGGCGCTGTGTTTGCTGCTGCCTTCCCACTGGAGACTCACTCATTGAAATATAGTTCATCACTGGTCATTTCACAGATTGGAGCCAGGAAGAGACTGAGAATAATTATACATACAAGCTGTTTCACATAAATCTCAGAGATAACCAAAAGATATGAATGTCTTTGATTGGAAAATAAAATGTAATTTCTGGTATGTCGTTATTATATGATGCAAAATAATTTATTGGCATGAAAGTGACAGCTTGCTTTCAAGTTTCACAGCCTGGGTAATATTGCAGAAGAAAACCTTTCTCATTTTTAATCCACATTCTGCTGAACCTCTTTCCGATCCCATTTTCCAACCCTTATATGATGCTCTTAGCTACTCTTAATCCTGTGATTTTAGATCCCAGCAAAGCATCATGTCCAAAATTGACAGAAAGTCACTCTTTCCCTCACATAATCAGTAACCTTTCCTATCCTTAAGGCATGTATTTTTCAAATACTAAATACTAGCTTTTCTGATTTATTAATATATAGGGATAATTTTGTAGAAGTGAGAATTTATCAGGGATAATTTATACATAATATCCGATTTTATACTTCACTTAGAAAATAAGAAGTATGTGATTTTCGTGTTGAAAGTGAATGTGGCTTTGATTTTTGTTATTAAATTTTGTATCTCAAATTGGATTTTAAAGTTTTTGGAGGGGAGTAGGCAGTGACTCCATCTTTCTGTCATCCTTATTATCTCAATTGCTGCATGGTAAAAAATAAAATATTTTGTAGAATTATAAGATCCTCAGAACAACTCTGAAAAAATGAATTATTAAAAAGCAGAAAGAAAAAGTGACAACTTGCAAGGTTTAGTAAATATCTCAGTGATATCTCAAAGGAAAAAAAATTAGAATGCCAGCCCCATTTTTTTCTGAGAGCAGAGTCCAAACTATTTATTACCCACTGCTCCATCATGCCCTCTTTGCTGGCCAGCAGCCCCACCTGTTCATGCTTTGTCTCAACTTACAATGTTTGATTTATTAAATAACTATAATGAAGATGTACCTAAAATACTTGTCTATTTGAGAATATATTTAGGAAGGGTCAGAATTGCCGAGGAGGTCTGTGATGACAGGACTATTAAAATGTAGTCTCAATGAGGGCTAGAAATTCTGTATGTTTTAATCACAGTTGTATTGCCATTACCCAGATCTTTGCCTGAAAAATAGCAGGAAATCAGTAATATACGTTGAACAAATCAAATGTTTGCATACATTTGGCCAGATGACACTCTCATCTAACAAGGTGGTAATAATTTAAGAAATAAAAGGCCATCAGAGAAAGTTAGAAAATTAATTCAGCTGATGGAACTGTCAAATATGACTCAAGTCAGAACAATAGGACTAAATCGTGACCTCAGTCCTTCCAAGGAAAAAACTGTGAGACAGATACACCCTCTGTGTGAAATAGGTGCCCCCAAATATACAAATCAAAGAATTGGTGGACATCTAGCCTCGTTTTGGAATGGTAAATTATTATCTTTGAATTATAAAGCCTCCATTACTGAGTTTCTGAAAGAAGGCGACTGTTATTCAGTTTGTTACATGCAGGAAAGGAAAGCGACTTTTCCGTCTTTCTCCACTAGATAATAACCAGGTCAGAAATGGTCTCCCGAAGATAGTTTCTTTTATTGCAATAATATATAATGTTTCAGTGTTAGGAGAAAACAAAAGAAAGACAATGACAAATTATAACAGCAATAGCTGAACTTTTTCAAGATGATATAGATCTGATTTGGAGTCGGGATTTTATGAAAACAGTAATATTTTAAATTGTGATAATATTGAAAAAGTGGCCCATATTGAGAAGAAATGGAGGAAATTTAGGTCACAAATGGATGCATTCATCTAACATAGTTTTTAAAAATAGCTATCAAAGGTTAATGTTCAGCATAATGTATTATAGTCAACAAGAACATGGATGGCTACTTTTGGTGAAGAAAATGCTTTGTTTTGAATTTTCTGATTTTTTTTTTTTTTTTTTTTAGTCTGAGACAATATTTTATTTTCTCAAATTGAGAATGCTATTGATGGTTTCCAAAGTACATTTATTGTTTCGTTGCTGTCGAACACAATGCAGGAGAAATGAGATGCGGAGGAAGCCAGGTTTCCAGGTAGATTGCCCAGGAATTAATGGCACTGTTCAAGCACACTGCATCTTTCCCAGCGATTGCTTTCCTCCTGTGGAATGATGGGGGAGTTGATAGAACAAGGTGTTCCTGACTTTGAGAAGTTCACGGTCTAGAAAGAGCCATGCACATAAGGAGCTGTCATGCCAGGATGACTATGGCGACAATGAGGAATGAAAGAGTAGTCTGGCACTAAGGGAAAAATAAGATTTCTATCCCCCTGTAAACAAGCCTTCCCTGGGTATCTAATGAATGTGTACTCTGCTATCACGACAAAATCTAATCCTGGGCGTCTTCAAGGAATGATCTCACTGTAGAAAAATCAATTATAACTTCCCAAAGGTTTTGAGATTATATTTTGACTTCTTTTTTTTCTTTTTGTCTTTCGTGTGTCATATAAAGAAATATAAGTTTCTCTCTGTTTCTGTTACTGGGTTACACCAAAAACTGGATAGGTTTTCTCTAGAGGATACTTTGGGATGACCTGACTTAAAATAGAGGTTATGCCATCATTTAAATTCACTGTCGGCAGGCTTGGAAGACACCCCAAAGACATAGGTTATCATCCAAAGAACTCTGTAACTGCTGATCATAAGTGATGTGCCATAGATCTTAAGATGCTACCGGGAGAGAAAATAAACAGTGATTTATAACACGAGCCTCCATTTGAAAGTCACAAGGGCAGACACTTGGAATTGCAGGTGCTGATTTGTGATCAAAGTGTTTCTCACATGGACAAGTCTAGAAAGCCTTATATAGAGTGAGTAACAGCTCGAAGGTGATGATAGGGTGTTGGCTAAGAGCTTTCCAAGCAACGCAGAGGCTCGAGTTGTTTGGAATATGTTTATTTTTCCATACATCTTACCAAATAAAATGCAATTAGGTCCAAGAATAATGCTGCATGAACTTTTACTATATCTAGAAAGGAAAAAAGAATTAAATTTTTTTGCTTAAAAAAATACTTTTCTGAGTCGTTCTATATTTCTTTCTGAGATATATATATATACACACACATACATATGCATATGCATATACATATACATATATAAATGCTCATTAATAGATAATCAGGTGACACTTGTTTCGGTCTCACCTTTGTCTCGGATATAACTATCTTGTAGCGTGTATGATGCTGAAGCGTGAGCAGCTCATGGGAGCTGTTAGAATCATGGGCACATACATGGCCACTGAAGCACGGGCATGGATGGGATTGTTGCTCCGGTGGAATGCGTCAAGGGAGAATTAAAGAAAATTAAGATCGCACTTTTGAGGAACTGTCATTGGAGGACAAAGAACGACCCGAAAAAGTAGACTGAGAAGCAGCAGCAGCAGGGGAGACCTGGGAGAGTGTGGTGTAGACGTGAGGAAGGAGAAGGTGTCCCAGAAGAGACGGCAGCCAGGTAGGAGGCCGTACGAGCCAGGTAGGAAGCCATACACGTCGGTTGGTAACTACCGACCAAGGCACAGCGCCTCAGGTAAAACGGATTCTAAAGGGAGGGATCGTGAGATGTCTGGGGCTGAGCCAACCAAGCTGAGGGCGAGAATCCAAAGGAAGAAAAAGGCAAAGAAAGGACGTAATTACTTGTAACCAGAGGGGTCCTGGGTCAGACAAGATGTGGGTTTTGTTTAACAAATGCTTGGAGCTCTTTTTAAAGACTGATGAGAGAAACCGCTAGAATAAGGGCGTGTTTATGAAATATTGGGGAAAAATACAGATTTTGATTCAGTTCTTATGAAGCATGGTGGCAACAAGATTAATCGGGTTCTTGTTATATTCATATTTTCCCATTCTTTAATGCAGTTTACATAAATATCGGTTTTCGTTAGCATTACTTTTGAATGACTTCAGCCCTTATACTTTACTCACATTTGCTTTTCTGTTAAAAATGACGTAATTCTTTGAAATCGAATTTAGAATAATGCCCCAAACAGAGCATGAGCTATACTTGTATACAATTGTATGTTTTCCTGGTGCAAGAAAGCTACTTTTACAATAATGATTTGGAATTGAAGTCGCTTTTTTGTGAATGTATTAGTGTGCCATTTATTTTACAGGCAAGTGTGTGGGTCACGTATATGTGTAGTGTCTCATGTGGATTGTAAATATATATTTATAGAGCAAATTTAACTTAGACCCTAGCTGCCCAAATTTTCTTATCTATTTTCTGTAAGATATAATGTTTCAAAATTATTAGTAATCCATGAACGTACTGATGAAAGAGGCTAAAATCATTTGTTAGGCATCTGTTCTTAGTTTTCAAAGTGAAGCTCCTTAACTCATAGGCTTTGGAGTGAAGAAAAAAAAACCCGCCCTTGTTTATAATGATGGCTCCTCTGTGTTACACTGATCATATCATCTAATACCCCGAGTTTCAGTTTTCTTATCTGTCATGTGGATAAGCGATCCGATCCCATTGGATTGTAATAAGGAAAAAGTCAGTTAGGTGATGCTGAATAGAGTGCCTAATACATAGTAAGAATAACAGAGATATGTCTTCAGGTGTAAGTAACAGAAAAGCCAATGACGTCTAGTTTGAATGGGTAGGAAGCGTTTTGCTCACCTAGTTTGGAACGTGAGCTGGAGATTCCAGCTTTCTTTCCCGTGGTGGTCCATTCCCATAGGCTTGTTTTGTCTTCCGGTGCCTCCTTCATAATGGCTGGTACAGAAATCTGGTTTCCTGTCCTCACACCACATCTTTCAGAGAAAGAGACAGCATAAGTGCTCTTGTCATAGTACGGAAGTTCCTTTTCCCAGAAGCCAGCCCTGCTCCCAAAACTTCCCCTGCGTCTAAATGACCTGATTTAGGTCACATGACCATTTCTGAAGCAGTCCCGCTGGCTAGGGGAAGACCATGGTCTAACACTGGCTCACGTTGTTAAACAAATGATTAAAGTTCAGGGGGTTATCCTTTGTCCAGTCAGGGTCACCTTTGGAGAAGGTGGTTGGGGTCATTGTCCCCTGAATCCCTCCGTGAAAGAGGGGGAAGGACCCTGAAAAAAATTAGAGTTCGATTTGGAAAGAATAGTGAGGTGCTGATTAGACCTCTGAATAATAGCTCTAGTGCACCCCATCTCGGGTCTCTGTTCTTTTCCACCACAGGCTGAAGCCAGAGGGCTGGGCCCATCTGAGCTGATGTCCAGTCCATGTCGTGGGTCAGGTAACTCAGTGGTCTCCAGATTCTTGGCCCAATACCTGTCTTGGTATCTTTCCCCTGCCCTCATCACCTGTTTTGGCACTTAGAATATTAAACGAGGTAATTGAATGAACTGGGTTTGTGCAAATGCTTTCAAACCAAGTTAAATAGGTGTTTATTTCCAAATGTAAACTGATTTCAGGAGGTGCCTTTATTACATTATTCTCCTACTAATGCCATGTTACTTTAGGAATTCAGAGTTGAGAATGAGTAATAACATTGACGAGGATCAAAGACAGACCTAGGAATTAAGCGTTTCCCCTAAGTTACACACCTACCCAGTAATCTGATATATAGAATGCGAATAAAAAACAATGTATGTTTGGAGAAGGCAGGGCAGGGGGAGTGAATGTGCATGCCCATGTGTGTGCATGTGTGTGGCGTGAAGTAAGCACTTGTGAAGTGCTTACTTTCCCAATGTTTTGCTCAGGGCGTCGGCTTCAGGAAATCAGTCTAATTAGATAAACAGTCTGTTCACCATCAAATAGTCCAGTCCTGTCTATTATTTCACATTTTCCTTTTATTCACGTATCAAGTCAGAACTCCTTACTCTGTGGGAGCAATATTTTAGTTATTAAGCAAAGCGATGCCCAAATTTTAAAGATGCGATAAACCGGTCTTCATGCTAGGGATATAGAAATGAGAATGACAGGTTTTCTACTCACAAGGAGCTGAGAATCTAGTAGAAAATATTCATATCTAATGATTAGTTGCTACATAATATGATAGGTGGTATAAAAAAAGGCATGCACGTGTATACATTGGTGGCAAAAAGGATGTCTTGGCATATATCCTCATATCATATCTACTTATATGCCTTCTTTGGCGACATCATCCTGTGGAAGTAAAAAGCAAACTGGAAGAAATAATTGATTTTCATTATCCGATCTTAAAATGTAAAACTTTAAGTGAAGAGAGGTGAATGAGTTTATAAACAAAATAAATCCGATATATTTAATAGGAAACATTAAGAATGTGGCATTCTTATTGTCGCTTAAAAAATTCTATCATATGTCAAAATAGGATTTTGCTCATAGCAAAAATGACCCTGACAATTATTTTTAAAAGAGATTGTGCCCTTGCTGGCAAAATAATACATGCTCATTAACAGTCAGACTGGCAAAAATCCCGCTGGGTTAAAAGTAGATTAATTAGCTCATCCGATTGTCAGAGGAAGCATCCTTTCGTACGTGAACTGCCATCAACTTCTAAATCTTTTATCAAAGGTCCTTGAAGTTACACTGGTTTTCTATCTATTTCTATCTATTCTTTGTTGTAAATGTATGCTTTGTCCATTATCTAATTTCCTTTTCACTGCCAAGACAGCATTTTATGAAGCATTTTTACAGCCTCCCACAAAATATCTTTTATTAACCTAATGTAATCCTGCTAGTTCAGTGAAAAGCTGAGGCATGGGGACCCACTGAGAAGTTCATCAATATAATTTCTCAGGACCAAATGTGCAACCCTCGTTTGACCAGAGATATGCAGGTTTACATATTAACGGTGTTACAAAATAATTGCTTTATATTAATCCTGACCTTAGTTCAAGTTGCTGCATAGAATACCCCAGGAGCCGGATGCACGCATACTCTCTCCTCCCTCCGGAAATTTTCAGTAGGTAGAGATTTAGGTGTGGTGTGTGGTTTATTGCAGCTTGATTAAGAATGGTCTCATGTATTTCCGATAGTTCAGGAAAATTTAAAGGTACATGGAAAGGCCACATCTACCTTAAACTTTTGGATTCAGAGTAGATAACTATAAGAGTGTAGCATTTATTCTACAGTTTATAAATTTGGAAGTTTTCTTTAATTCCACTATTCGGTTTTTGGAATACTGAGAACTAAATCTTCATGAGTAGAAATAGAAAAGCATTTAAATGTGTTTTTGTCATTCTAAGATATATTCATTCTAAGATATATTGTCATTCTAAGATATATTCATTGAAATACATTGTTAACCAAAAGAAAATTCACACGTCTTCATGTCTATGTATATGTACCTACGTATCTATATTATATATGTTTATGTAATTTTGACCCAACAATAATTGGAATTATTTTTTTTTATAGAAACTGATATGAAGTCATATATTTTAGTTGCTAAGAATTTGTAATGATCTATAATACTGATCTCTTCATAGTTTAGTTATAAAATACTGTTTCACCATACTTCTTAGAGGTCACTGTATTAGGGGTTCTCCAGAGAAACACAACCAAAAAGGATAGATATAGGTATAAATAGATACAGATATAGATAGGTGATACAGATATATAGACATGTACAAAGAGATTTACTATGAGGATCGATTGGCTCACATGATTATGGAGGCTGAGAAGCCCTACAATCTGCCACATGTAGGCTGGGGGCCCAGGAAAGCCAGGGGTGTGTTTTCAGCCCAAACCCAAAGGTCTGAGAACCAGGGAAGACAAAGACAATGTGTATGTCCCAGTCTGAGCGAAAAGTCCCGAGAACCAACAGTGCCAAGATCTGAGGACAAGAGAAGGTGGATGGCCCAGCTTATCCACAGAGCACATTCATCCTTCCTCTGCCTTCTGGTTCTGTTAAGGCCCTCGGGAGCTGGACGATGCCCACTCACGCTGGACAATGCCCACCCCCACTGGAGATGGGGGTCTTCTTACTCAGTTGACCAGTTCAAATGCTAATCTCTTCCAGAGACCCTCCTACAGACACACCTAGAAATAACATTTGCCAGAGCTCTGGGTGTCCCTTAGCCCAGTCAAGTTGACCCAGAAAATAGCCATGACAGTCACTTGATTCAGTATCTTTTCTGCTTACTCAGCATCTCTGTTAGACTGCCGCAGAACCCTTCCTTGAATATTACCTGCTACTTTAGTTCACATGCTCACAAACCCTCCCAGTCTATTACTGGAAAGCTGTTGGAATGCTTTATAGAATGGTTTTTTTGTTTGTTTGTTTGTTTGTTTTTTGTGTGTGTTTTTTTAGCCATACGAGCCTTGTTTTGCTTAGAATGCCATTGGAAGCGGAGTGGAGATACACTTGCCATACAAAACAGGTGTATTAATTAGGGCAACACTAGCCGCTGTAAAAAAACAAGTCCGCAAATGTATAATGCAATGTAATTTTATGCCTCACCCAAATAAAGGTTGAATATATGTTCATGGCATGCTGAAGGCATTTCACTGTGTCACACAGGGAACCAGAGTTCTGTCTTGGTTCCCTGCGTCCAGATGGAAGATAAGAAAGAGGGGACCATGACATGAGAGAGGGTTTTTATGAACCTGTTCTAGAAAAAAGCACATGCCAATTTCAGTCCCATTACTTCGGCCAAAATTCATGGTCGGGTTTTACCGCAAATGAGACTAAACTGTGTGCCGGGGAGAAAGGCGAGCACTGTCTGCATGATCTGACATCTGCCCAGCTCTCTGGCTTCCTTTAACTCCATGTCTCACTCTGTGTTTCAGCCACATTGACCTTTCTTTCTCTCTTGTCCAAAAAGCCCACAGAGTCTTGACACAGTTGTTCCTTCTACAAGGAGTGTTTTTAACTTCACCTGGTTTTAGTCAGCTCACTTCTAATTTTTATTTAGAACTTCATTCCAGTGTTTGTTTTTCAGGGATGCCTATAATGCACGCTCAGGATGCCTCGCATTATTATCCATAACACACCCTTTGTACCATTTATAATATTATTCGACACATGTCTGTCTCCCCAGTTAGACTCTAATGGCCATGGCCATGCCCGTCCGCCCTCTAGGTGACCACAGGTCTCATCGAAGAGCTTGGAGCATGAAAAGTATTTGCTTAGCTACTGGAGAGGACAAAATGCTGCCCTCCAGCTCTCGACAGTAGTACTCCCGTACAATGTGGTACTCCTGTACGATGAAGCCTTGACCACGGATGCAAAACCATAGATTCTTCAGAGCGACTGGTTGTGAACCACGGGCGCAAAACCATAGATTCTTCAGAGCAGCTGGTTGTGACTTTGGAAGGTTCAACACAAGGCTGTGGGTGTGTAGCTTAAACTGTATTATTGGATGCCAAGATGTATACAGTTATTGAGAGAAAGGCCAAGAATGTCCGACTGTCAACATAGATGTGGTATATTAGCACTTTTGTTGCAGAGTCTTCATCAAGCCCCATCTTGTTTGGCTGCCACATGTAAGTGTCAATGCACAGACTGTAGAACAGGGGGCATGACTTTAGCATCTAGTTTGTTAGGTCGAAGAAACACTGTTTCCATCTCTCTTCAGAATCTGTAACTATGACATCTTGGTCTTTGTCGTTGGCTCCTCTTCCACAGTGCCACGTTTATACCTCAGTGTCCTCCGGGACCGCTTGTCCTTGTTGTCTGAGTGTTCAGCTAGCCCTCCGTGGGTGATGTCACCTGCTCTCACCTAGCATCAATAAAAGTTCCAAATCTATAACTCAAGCCCTGTCGTTTGAATCCTGATTCTGCATCTTCTCTGCTGATCTTTACTTGAAGATATCCTGCATCCCCCCGAGACTTAATCTGCCCCCTAATTAAATTCAGGATTACTCTGCTTTCTGTCCTCATCCTTCTCCAGTATTCTCTGCATTAATTCATGGTATCGCCTTGTTTCAGTTGTCAAAGACAAAAAAAAAAAAAAAAGAAAGAAAAGAATTATTTTTCATCTCTCCTAAATCGTTTGCTAGGACCAGGAGAAAGAAGAATCTGGACCTTGAGCTCCGGATGCCGACTTTGGTCTGTTGTGCCAGCTCAGATCTGGCTGTTCTGAAACTTGGATGGGCACAGGAAGCCTGTGCCAAAGCTGTTCTGCAGGATAGGAAAATCTCCGTGGCTTGGAAGGCTCCCAGGCTCCTGCAGAGAAGGTTCATTCTGGGCTGGGGATCCCTGTGGCAGCTGGGATGAGGTGGATGCTCAGGAGGAGGATATCCATGAGAGAATATTCTCCGGAAAACAAATAAAAACAGAAAATGAGAGGCTTACGGAAGACCTGGCCAGGGCTGGCTGGAAGGGTTCTCCCGCCTACCTGCTTAGTGCTCGCACGCCTGCCTGTGCACCAGGTGGCTCCAAAGGCCCCACACACGGCGTTTCTGTCCTTCCCACCTGCCGCCAAGCCCGTGGCGTAACCGTGGCGTTCACGGTGTTGTGCCCGACTCTGCACCATATGTGTGAGCCATGTGTCGCTCCAGCTCCAAGAATTCAGCCATTCCAGAGATTACTCTGATTACTCTGAGCACGGGAGAAAAGAAAAAAAAAAAAAAAAACTTCCAAATTCTTACTTTCTGGTGCAGAAAGATTGTTGGGAACAGATAGGAACCACTGCAAGAATTCAGCTCCGGAAAGGGATGTTCAAAAATCGGTCTCCTTGGTTCAAGGGTAGGGAAGGCTGCAGTGTGGTGTTCAGTACACAGATCCCTTACCTGCCAGGTCTGGCAATGCTACCTCGTTTGCACAGGCATACTTGCCTTGTTTGTCAGCTTTGTGAGCAGGGGCGTGGACGCGTTGGGCTCTGGCTGGTGGGGTCCTCGGGGTCTCTTCCCCTACGAGCTTGCGCCTTCTGTGTACATTCATATAACTCCATAGTTTGATTATTCATGTTTGGTTTGGATGATTATCTTGAAGGATTTTAGCTGAGTTTTTAAAAAGCAGGGTTTTTAAGAATAATACTAACGAACTCGATATCATATAGTATAGGTCTCAATAACATTGGTCAACAATCAATTCATTTTAAAATATATCTCTTTGAGCAGCCCTAAATTAGGCCAGTCCATTCATAACCAGATTGCAGTTGGAAAGGAGGCAGCTGGATTGCAGATCTGGTTAGTATGGAACAAATCCTTAAGATTCCCGGGGCTCCCATGTTTTGGGGAGGAGGAGAGGGTTAGGATGGAGGGTCGAATTAAGAAGAAAAGCATTTCAGCCTAAGTCTTGCATCTGAGAGGAGCAACCTGGCCCCGTTCTCTTGAGTCGAAACTTCATCGCTGTGCTTTTAAAACAATGATATTCAACACCTGTTCAGACCTCGCTTCGGTCTAAGGTCTAGTGGTGGAGCCTCGTCTGCCAGTCCTTCCCACAAACACCCCAGCACACAGCTCCCCGATTCTTCACAGATCAAAGATCAATGCCTGGCCTTTGGTGGGTGCTCAATAAATGTTTTAGATCGAATGAAAAAACAACCAACTAGTGCCTTGACATTTCCTCATCTCTGTCTCTCTAATGCTATTTCTCCTACGTAGTAGCTTTTCCATCTTTTTTCTTTGTTCCTTCCGAAATTGTATTTATCCCAACAACCTATCTTAAGTGTCCCTTCCTGACAGGGAGCCTTATTAGACTTTTCCAGCCCAGCTTGGGTCATTCATCACTCCTCCGTCTTCTGGGCTTTCCTAAGGCTATTTGTAATTTGCACCTCTATTAGTCTATTATGCAACCTATTTTCTGACTCGTATTTCACACACACACACATATTATTATTGAGTACATACATTAAACTTTTTTTTTTTTTGTCTCAGCAACTTAAAAATCACCTAAGTTTTAGGAGCTATTTTGTCAATTACTGACATAAAAGCGAGTTCTTCTTAGAGTATTAACTGTTGAGAAAATTTTATGCCAAGGACTCACAGATGCTTTAAAATAACTTATATAAGTAATTCTGTCCAATTCATGTCCTCACATCTGATCTACTCATTTTAATAAATGAAGAGAGGTTATGTTATGCATAATAGGCATAATACCGGTGAGGTTTTCAAAACTGGCGCCTCCTCCCAAATTTAAAAGCCCCGATTTGTAGTGTTTACTGATTTATATACAGTGCAAATCCTTCCACCATGGCAGATGTCTAATTACCAGGGTGAAGTTGCTGACTCTGGAGTCGAGAGTGACACATCATTGTAAGGTATCTCCACCGTACAGATACAACAGGTGTGAATAACTTCAAGGACATAACTGATAGTAGACTGTTGTTGTTAACGATGACTTTGTTTAAGAACTGGCTTGCAAATTCCTGCAACTTTAGCTATCAGCTCTCAGTCGCTGGTCTGAGTTTGGCTCCAGTACATCAGTGGACTGGATTGCAACATATTCAGATTATATAATCACCCTCAAGAATATAATACAAATGTTTTGACTTACAAATAAAATTTTTAAATTAATTGATTATTGTTATCAAGAAACATACTATATGATATTCAATGTCATCGGTATTATCTCTGAAAACTCTGCTATTTTAAAATGTTATAAGAATCATTAAAATCTCTCAAGACAGTGACCTGAACATATTGATAATCTACTTTGTCAAGTTGTATGATTGTACAAAGAAGGCACATCTGGAAGAAATATATAATAGTGGTTAGTATAGGGCATTATGGTGATCAAGAGTGGTATTTTTCTTTAAGAGAAATATTAAACTTTCAGAAAGATTTGGGTAAATTCATTCTCATACTCCCAGTGGCTATGAAGGTACAGATCAAAATGATGATACGTCGTATATTTAAGTATCATATACAGTGGCTCGTAGGCTTCATGAGGAGCACTGTTGCAAACAGTAGGTGGAAGTCTCTCCAACCTGCAGAATCACCTGTATTCAGGACACCTGCCAGGCATTCCCTAAACTGCCATCTGTCCTCATAACGACAAAAGCATCCAAAGTAGGTGCTTACCAAACATAGACTTAATACGTGCATTTCATTTTCCTGTGATGTCACTCGGTTGTCGTTTCTTAATTTCATATGCAAATATTAAAGCTTATTTCCGGACACAGTTCTGGCTAGGACCTGGCCCAAGAGTTCTTAAAGCACAGTTTTCGATCTTTGCTGTTCTGCTGGATATCGATTCGTGTACATGCTTTTTTAACTTGTCCAGGTATGAAAACTGCTTCACTGGCATTGTAACATAGGGAGTTGTCATTGGGTTATCTAACCTGTATGGAAGTTGTGGACAAGTCAGGTAGGAGGCCAATGTCTTCAATTCCTCGAGAGGGTGTCCCGATGTAGCATCATGCCCTAGAATAGTCCATGAAACAATAATAATATGAATTCTGCTGTACATACATATATTCAGTCTATGTCCATGTAGATTTTAGATTATCGTGAGTAGAATGCAGCAGTATCATGTAGAATCTTAATTCTGCAGGGCTTACAAAGCGGATGGTTGATGAGAGGAAACCAGCTGCTTTATGACAAGCTAAAGTGGGGTGAAATGCTCCAAGGACGCACAGAAGCACAGTGCCTGGCTACACATCAGACTGTGTAATAATGAGAGGAAACAGCAACTGATCAGCAATCAGAAGGGCCCTGACTAAAATGAGTGTGTAGGCTCTGAGATGATGAGGCTAAGCCATAAACATCATCACTTTTTATAAACACAGCTACAGTTACGACCCAAAAAGAGCTCTTTCAAACAAAATTTGGCTATATGCAATCTGAAAAAAAAAAAAAAACATAAAAGAGAAAAAAAAATAAAAGAAATTGATGAAGGGCTAATGTGAGCCATGATGGTCTTGTTCATTGCCGTAACGTGATGGTTTAGAACCTGGGTTCAGGGCGAGGCATGGATTTGAATATGAGTAACATTATTTATCTGCTTGTGTGACCTGGGGCAAATAACTTAGTGTCTTTATGTCTGCTTCCTCGCTTGCAAAATGCTGATTAAAATGGCATCATATCTCATAAAGATATTGTGATGTTTCAATTAGATGATCCAAAGAAAGCCCTTGGCACTGTGCCCAACATGATGAACATGTTCTAAAGAGTCAACAATTAGGCTCATCCCCACTGCCTAGTAAATAGGGTGGCAAGTAGCTGTCAAATGTTGGGGTTGAATGAATTCAGGCAATCATCAAGGACGCTTTTAAAAATAACCATGAAACAAAGTACGTTCCTTTGGGGGGAGATGGAAAAATGTTATTGCAGCACAGAAGTACTGTATTCTCATTAAGGAACTCTAAAAGCAGTCTTGATAGAATTTCACAGAAGGCGTGACATTGGAAATAAAGCATAATCATAGAGTCAGAGATTCGAATAAGATTTTAAGGATTATTTAGTGTTCTCTATTATAATAGGAGTGTAGGCTAAATATCCATGTGCATGGAGCCTCTGGTTACATATCCGTAGAAAATGATAGTAACATTAGCTTTAGACATGAAACGAATACAGGACATTAAAAATGAATATATTTAGCAGACCAGTTGCCTCAATTATATATCTTCATTATTTTGTTACATATACTTTACCATTCGATTTTTGCTCTTTTTTGGTGGTTTTACATAATACTCATCACTGTTCTATTAATCTTTTGTCTTCTCTACACTTTGACTATACTTAACATTCTGATTCACAAATAATTGCAATATATTGTTTTGCAACTTAAAAACAAATACAACTATTTTTGACTTTGAAAATATGGGCATTCCTAGGAATACTGCTTTTTGAGTTATAAATAAGTTTCGAAAGTATATCTAATTATGGATTAGTCTCATTGAGAAAATATAACATTATGCTAATTTTGCATTCATGTTATTATTAATCTTGGTAGAATAAAATAATAAATAGTATAGCAGTAATTAAACTATGAAATATTCACTCACAAAGTTGCTAAAATCCTAGCCATCAAGAAAATCCCCTCTGGTCTTAGCATTCTGTTCGTCTATGGGCTCTGACTCCTGGGTTTCCCCAGAAAGACACTACAGCCTCCTGATGTCATGATTGCTTGCCCTCCCTCCGGTTCCGTACTGCTGGGCATAGGCGAGTGAACCCTCTCTTCCCTTTCGAACTCACCTGGGTGAACCTCAGTGAACATTAAATCCAGTCCCTACCTACTCGGTTCCTTTATGCAGGCTACTAAGCCAGGAGAGAGACACACGCTTTTAGTCGTCTTCGTGTTTCATGATCACTAATTTGAGATGAACCCTTAGTCCTGGGCATCCTCCCCGTTCATCCATGCAAGACGTCCATGCCGCGATTGCCTCTTCTCTTTCCTGTTTATTCAGTTATGCCTTGCTACTCTAGCACTTCCGTTGCCATGGTAACGTACTCTTATTTTTCCTATCCACCCCCCCGCCCAAAAAAACTCTCCTTGACCTGATAGGCTACCCAAGTACCTGCCTATTCCTATGTACCCCTTTACGGCGGAACTCCTGGAGCATTATTTATGTTCAGTGTCTATACCTCCTGTGCCTGAATTACCTCTTGAACACCCCCAGTTTAGCTGCTGTTACCATTAATCTATCGAAATAGATCTTGTCAAGGTTGCCAATGATTTTCGCACTGCTAACTCCAGCAGTCAATTCGCATTTCTTATGCATCAATCTGTCGGCAACATTGAACACAGTCGCCATCCTTTTTATCGGAATACTTTCAGTTGGCTTCTGGAATTGCCTTCCTTATCCATCTCTTCACTGGCTCGCTGGTTGAAACTTCCACGTCTCCAAATATCAGAATGCCCCAGAATTCCACTCTCAGGCTTCTCCTTTATCCAGTCACTGTGTACGGGATCCCACTCAGGATCCTGGCTCTGATACTATCTGTCTACCCAGAACTCTCCCGTCGAACTCCTCACTTTCAAGTACAGACTGTGTCCTCTCCATGGCGACGATTAAAATGCTCCGACGAAACGTGCTAGAAATGGAAATCCTTCCAGTCCACCTCCCTCAAAAAACTTTTCCCGAGTCAGTTCCCCATCTCAATAATTGACAGCTCCAACCTTCTAGCTTTGGTCACGGTATTGGAGTCATTCTTGATGCCTGACTTTCTCTAACGTGTCACGTATGACCCATCAGCAAATCTGGTCATCTTTCCCTTCAGATATACCCAGAATCTAATGACTTATTCCCACTCCTGCATGACCACCGCTGGCCGGACGGCCATCATGTCCCATCAGAATGATTGCAATGACTTGCTACCTGTTCTATCTGCTTCTGCCCTTCCATCCCTCTAGTAATCTATGCTTAATATGTGAGCTAGGATGATCCTTCACTATGAAGTCATATTATGTCTGTCCTCCACTCAAAACACTCAAATTATTGAGCGTCTCACTCAGATTAAGCCACGGGTCTTGCAGGGGTCCCCAGTGGTGTGAAATGGGCTGGCGCCCCAGTTTTCTCTCCAGTCTCATCGTTTACCACTCTTCCTCTGGCGAGCCGTGCTCTACCTGAGACTCGCTCTTTCTTCTGTCTAGAAATGCCTCCACCTACCTTCTTCCCTCTCTTCTTTCCAATCTCTGTTCAAGCGTTCCCTCAAATCAGGCCATTTCCCCTATCATATCGTACCTATAAATGTGAACGCCCCATTTTGCTACCCCCCGGTCTGTTTTCTTTTTCCGTGGTCTTAATGTTTTAGGCAGAACTCACAACACCTGGCTTGTTCTCAAAGTGTGGGTTGCTGTGGGTGCGAGCCTCCCACCCACAATTTAGATTGATATAGATAGATACCTAGTTGCATTTACTGCCGAACCACTAAGGCTTACAGAAATGCCCAGAGCATAATGGACAGACACTAAATAACGTCATGAATGAATGAAGCTGGTAATTATTTACTGCTATTGTTCTCTACGCCATTGACAGTGTTCTGAAAAACTGTGTCTAAAATTATGACCTGTAGAGATTTGTATTTTCTCATTAATTTCCATTATGCTTTCAAAAACATGTTTCCCTGGGGAGTAAAATGACCTTAAACACACTGAAGGGGCCTAACATTTATCTTTAAGAGCATTTTCTCTTTCTAAGCCTGCGAGCTAGGCACATTCATTTCTCCCACGCATTTCCCATTAGAGAGGTATTTAAATGACCAGGTGACTGTTAGCTATTCATTTAACAAGACTCCATATAGTCGTATTTCAGATGGAAGGAAATACTTCTAATTCCAGGGCACTCTTGAGTACCTGGCCATGTTCAATAACAGAAATGTGGAGATTTTCTTTGTGTTAGAACCCACATACTACAGATACGTGATTTGCATTTTGACGTTAAATTGTATTGCCTCTTGAAATATATAGTTAGTTTATTCCTTGTTCCCATTAGTACTCAAATTAGAAGATATTTATATAACTGATTAACTTCACAAAGCACTAATTTTATTTCCAAGTTATTTTTTTCATTTTTTGCACATGCATTCAAAATTTTAAAAGATGGAAGTGTTGAGAGTTACCAGTCCTAAAATACTAGCTTATAGTATCTTGTTTATACTCATACTTCATGTATATACACAGACACATATGTACATATACATGCATAAAAATGTGTGTACATCTGAGTCTCTGTGTATATGAATGTATTCTTTGCCTTTCTTATACTTCTGTTGTTACATTGCTACATTGTACTGTAATTTCTTTATAATATGTATGTATATATATGTGTATATATACACACACACACACATATTTATATATATACACACACACACACACACATGTAATACACACACACACAAACACACATATATCTGTGTATCTTTACCACATACCGTGAGCCCCAAGAAAACACATGGGGGTTATTTCCATATTAATTTCTGCATTTCCAAAACCTAGCTTGGTACCTGACATGTGGTTGCTGGTCAATGAACGTTGCATTGATCTTTAGTGCACTGTGTTGCACTAGGCTGTCTTTTTACAAACTATTATCAGACGTACTAATTCTGCCAGGCCTAAATGGTTTTCTAGGGTTTCACATACAGAACGGTCTGAATACTAAACACCTTCTTGGGATGTTGTATTAGCATGATTAAACTCTCTAAGAAACTAAAAGTTAGCAAAAAAAAAAATCTTTTAACATTCTTTAAGATATAAACGCATTTCCGAATGTTTCTTTTTCTATGACTTTCTCCCAGATTTAGCCAATACTCCCCTTTGAGAAGCAGATTGAGTTAAGAAAAATACAAAACAACTATTGTATTATTTGTCTTAAGCCTAGGTCGAGAATGACAGGAATCCACATTTTATGCCAAGTTCAGTTCAGGATGTGGGTACGGTTCTTTTTTGAAAGTTTGCCAATTCTTCCTTTATTAATCCATATTTAGGGTAATCTGAAATAGAAATAAATCAGTACTGTTCTTTAACTGGAGATACTTATTTTAGAATTTATATAGAAAAGTAGTCAGGAGAATTCCGTTAAAGAGAAGCAATGAAGGAGGCCCAGCTCTATAAGCTATAAGAACATATGATAAAGTCTCAGTAAAGAAAACAGTGTGGTACCAGAATAGAAATATACCTCAATGTGTATGGAAGATTCATGTATATAGGAAATGGTGTGAATGCCACAAAGTAGAAAAAATTAGTTTGGTTCCATGTGTCTCCAACTGAATTTCAAGATCAGAGGTTTAAATGAACTAAAGTGGTAGCAACTAGAGTCGTGACTATAATTTTAAAAAATAGAGTGAAGATGAATATGCAGATTGCTCAAAGCAAAAATCATCAAAACTTGTAAGTGAAGGCAAATGTTTTATCTGGGGTACGATGGAGAGAGTGTATTCAAAACTGCTTCAAGTTGGGAGGAAATTTTAAGTTTGAAGGGCTAGAGACTTGAGATGTCAGATGCACTCATGGAAATTGTGTTTCGGACTCAGAAAATGTGGATCATTCATTTTTACAGAGGAGTCTAAGATTATATGTGGTGATAGAGGGCAAAGAGCCAAGATCCAATAAAAAAAAATGAACTTTTGGCTGTATCCACTGAAAAGATGTTAGAGAAAGAGGGGAGAGGAACGAGGCCCCCGACTGGAGCGCAGAGACCTCCAGGGAGGAGGTGGTTTACAGGACGGGTCACTGATCAACAGCACCAAATGTCCCCAAGAGGTCACCAGACACACAGAGCAAGACAACCCTGGCGCCGGGGGGGGGTGGGGACGAGGCGACGTATGCGAGATGCCGCTTCTATTTTTCAGTGACCTTTACTTGTCTTCAATTTCCCTTTCAAAAAATTAAGTTTATTTGATATTTAAACAGAGATGAATTATAGGAATCTTTTTTTTTTTTGTATTTCAATGTCACCATTTCAATTTTTTTTTTTTTTTTTGCCACCGATCGATGTTAAATATTACATAACTGTATTTTCCTCTCCACTGAAATTGAAATTCTGCCATTTAGGAAATGCACAGAATGATATATTTCAGGAGGTGGAGACATGTTATATGGAGATCTATTAAAAATCAGTTCTGGCAGGAGTCATATTCAATGTGTTCCAAAAAAAGGGAGAATGTACCATGAAAATTTCCAAGTTTGAAATATCAAAGATTGTACAGTATTTTGGAGGATATAAAATCTGTTAAAATTCACCAGGGTGATTCCACCCTGGGAGTCTCTTAGAATCCCATACCCTATCTCCTTGGTCTTTCCCAAGGGACAACGTAATCTTGCCATTGTCTTTAATTTCTAAATGCATTAAAAGTGTGAGAAAATATATTCAGATTCTATAAATTAAATCTTAAGAAATATATCTTTGCAAGCATAGGGCTCTGCACTGCAGAATATACAAGTAAATCTAATTTAAAAGAATATATACATTTTAAAAAATGCTGTGCTATCTTTCCTCCAATACATAATCCCACTTTACATTATTACTTGTGATTGTTTTATCTCTGTTCTAACATGAAAGCTTCATAGAGGCAGGGACCTTGTCTTATTTTTATATTTGTATTCATCTTTCTGTATGGGTTGGACTGTGCCGAGTGTTTGATTATATTTATTTCATCACCTAATACTATCAGGTGGCTGATATTTTTATTATTATTATTATTATTATTATTAATTTCCTTTTTACCAGTGAGGAAATGGACTCAGAGAGTAACTTGCTCTACAAAGGCCAAATTTTAAGTCACCTTGTGGTGGAATCCTGGTACCTGAACCGTACCAATGTTTTTAATATGTTATATAGAAAAAAATTGGATTAAGATGGCACAGGGTCCTGGGGCCAAGTTATAGCAAAAATAAACTATGAATGTTCAATGTGGAGCCAAGAAGAACTAAGAGATATTTTAAGCTCTCATAAATATTTTGAAGGTCGTGATACCATAGATACATGATGATAATTATGCTTAAATATTATTTTGTTATGATCTGAATCCCAAAAAAGAACTTAGAAGAAAGTGTGGTAGATGTAACAGTTTCAATTCTATAGAGTGCAGTTATTAAGTAACTGAAATAGTGAAATAACTGATATAATTGGTCCTTACTGCTGGCGATCAGACATCGGGCAGTGACTATTGGTCAAGGATGCTATTGAAAAAAATCTTCTTCCAAGCTGTCTTCTTCCAAGAGTCTCAGATCTATAGAACTTCCGTTCATGTGAGAAAAGTGAAATATTAGAACAGAGATGTCAGCTCTTTTTATTCTCTAGCATTGATTTGGATATAAGCCTCTGATTTACTTAGAACACTGGCATTTATAGCGGAACTGATTGCAGTCGTAATTTGGCTAAAATCCTAAATGCATTGTTGACGTCTACCCATTTACTATTTTGGTATAATTATTATTTACATTATTAGTAGTATTCTGCCTATGAATATAAAAGAGTGGGATAATTAGAATAATCAGAATGAGTCACACTTTAAATCTTCTTTCTCTCCAAGTTTGTATTTTATGTAGGCTTTATTAGTATAGGTGGGAAAAAGTTACATAATTTTGTGGAAAGTGAGAAAATAGTTATTGGACCCTGAATGTCATGAATATAGCATTCAGTGAAACTATATAATATACATAATTTCTAAATGGAAATCTGCAAAATATGCCAAGGAATTTTTATGTAGATTGTTTTTGAATTCTTAGAACTTCACTGTTCAGTGAGAATTAGGTGACATAAAGATAAGGTTTGATAACAGTCAAGAGAGACTCTTTCTAATTGCACAATATCAACTTCTATGAAGAAACACATTGGAATATTCTTGTTTGTTATTCAGAAGATTGAAAAAGATGAGCCATATTACCATATTTTGTTTATTCAGTTGATTAAACCTAGATTTAGCTATCAATCAATTGTTCTAGAAATCTAGGTATCTCAGGAGAGAGAGAGGGAGGAAGGAAGGAAGGGAGAGATGATAGGGAGATAGATAGGTAGATACAGCATTCGCTTTTATGTTTTGCCCCTGTCGTGTGATTATTAAATAGCACCGATTCTATTTCTTTAACCTCAAATGTTTGATTCAGCAAGCAGAAATAGAATCTTTTCATTTAGCAACACTCACTTATTTAGCTTTAGGAATTATGAGACAAAACCAGTGGGTACCTGAGACTGGGTACCTGAAATTGTCGTGTTAAGGCTGAGTGTCTCCTGTGTGGAGACAGACCCCACTCCCACCATTTCCCAGCAGCTGACACTCACTCACTCTCTGCGAGTGAGCAAGCAGTCGCTGGGCGTCCGTGATGCCAGAGCTGACATCACTTCCATGGAGGTCGACAGTGCAGAAATTAAATGAGATCATGCTCACAGCCCTGTCTGCTCCTTCGTGCAGCTCCAAACTAGAGAGCAAAGCAGTTCATGCCTGTGCTCAGGTCAGGTGTGTCATTTTACTATTATGCGGATGTGACAGATAAATAAATACACAGTACTATGTGTGTTCTTTGCTTTAAGAAAAGAGGAGACAAACTTAAATTTCCTTCTAACTCAGAAGGTTTCTACGATTAGTAGTACTTGGTCAGTCAGTCCTACGGGCGAAAAAAAAAATGTTTAGAAACACTGAGAATCTGTCAGGTTTTGAGTTAATTTCAAAAGTATTTTAGGGCAGATTTTAATCATCTGTGGAAGTGTTGCCCAAGGTTCAGTCTTCAAAATATTTCTGGATTCATCTCAATCAGATATGAATTATGTCCCATGAATCCAGCGATCGCACCTGTGCTGGCCTCCCCAGCCTCACCTATTCCCTGTTCTTAGTGGTGCTGTCACCCTACGTTGATGGACCCTTCGCTGGCATTACCCAGCTCAGCAGACCCAATGCTAGACGCATCAACCTCCTCCTTCGGTCACCCCTGACAGTTATTTTTGTCACAATTTTCTTGTCTGAACAAAGAACTTTGCCTTCTCTACTTCCCAAAATCTTATAAATTAACAAGTTCTGTTAATTTTTCTTTTACACTTCGCCTTGCCTTCAGTTCCTTTGTTTGCTTTCATAATGTTTATTGTTTTCTTCATTTTATAAAAAATGACACATTCATTTAAAAAATAGAGAATGCAGAAACATTTAAAGAACATCAAAATCCTTTGTGATATCAGCCAGATTTATTTATATTTTGAACTATATTTTATGTTCTCCGTCTTCTCATGTTAAGCTAAAAAAATCATCCCCATCATAAATTATTTTTCACTCAGAATCGCTTCGTATATAGTTTTGTGGACGGTATTTGTACGAATATATTGTTCTCTTTCTTAGGTTTAAAACTCTTTAAGGCCAAGGCAGATGCTTATACGTTTCTTTGTGTAAGATAGATCTAATACAGTATATAATGTTTATGCAATATTTGTTGAATGAATGCACTTAGTAATACAAGTTTATTTGAATTAACTGTGAATAAACAAGTTTAATTCTGTTCTCTAGAATGAAAATATATGTGATTAAGCTGGTCAAGAGAAACCAAAATCTTTCATTGAGTTAATAATGGCAGTACAGATTACATGCTTCAGTGAAGCACATTTCTTTGTATGATTTAAATTGAGTACACAATGAAAAAATATACTTCTCTTATCTCTCTCTTACAGAATATACTATTCAAAATATTTGATATAAATATTTAAAAAATTGTCTTTTTGTGCTATTAAGATTTTCACTACTTATTTTCATTCGTCCTCCAAGCACTCCCTCTAAACAATGAGCTATTTTTAAAGACTTTTAGTATAAATTCTAGATTCCTTCTATTTGATTTAAATGTGTTCCATTTCTACCTATTCTTTCTTTTTTCAATATTCTCCCATTTTTTTCTATGTGTGATATTTAGATTTTAAATTTTCATAGTCTCAGCACTGTATAATAGATATATTTTTAAATATTCTCCTAAAATGATCAGATTGCATCCTGGTTTTTGCGTAAATAATTTAAATTATTTTGGGTGAGAGTTATTTTTAAATTAAAATTAAGTTTCTGGGTTAGGGGGAAAAGGCATAAATCTGGTTGTAATAAATAAATACCACTTCTTTCCCAAGACCATCCACTCTTGGTAACCATCAAACATTATGGCACTGTCAGTTTTATTTCTGGGTCTCAAAAGTCTCATTTACTTTTCCTGACCTCATGTGACTCGAGTTTCATCATGTTGATCAAGTAGCCTTTCATTGCTTTGTAGAGAGCTTCATCAAAAACTGTCTAGTGCTAAACTCGAATGCATTTTATTCTGTCGATCAGCTGGTATTATTTTGTCTTCTCTGTGGTAAGGTAAATTCACTTTCTGTACTCGTTCCCACCCCATGGCTGGAGAAATAGTTATTCACTAAAATTTTAGGGTTGTGGGGTTTTGTACCTCACTCAGAAATGGGACTTCACAATTGTTGTCACATGCAAAGGTCATTCTGAAAACAGGATTCTTGATACATTACTCTGATATTACAATGTCATAATATTCGACAGTATATATTGAGATTCTATATTCAGAATATCTATATTTGAAAATTTAAACTCCAATCTGTTGGCTGACATTTTTGTGATAAATTTAAAACATTTGGAGTCTTTGAAGAAAACTCTAGTACATAAATTTTTATCACATATCTAAAAAGACATGGATAATATAGATTAGAGATTTTTGGTCATGATATGGGAGTTCGTCCAGAAGTAGAAAATCGTAATTTGTTAAGAAATAAGTACAGGTAAACAGAATTATCCCTGTCTAAGTAGAGCATGTAATATGTGCTGTGTTTTGAGTAAAACAAAGTTTCTATACTAAACAAACAAACAAACAAAAGTTTAGCATAGCTTAATTCTGAAATGCGCACTACAGGACTTCCTGTATTTGATCAGAGAAGTTTATCATAATAGTAGATACTATAAGAATCAGCTGAAGATCTCTTAAGTCTAACTTCAGACCCATGGTTCTCAGAGAGTGCTCTCTGGACCAGCAGCATCGACTGTGCATGTGTTAAGATGTGGATAGATGGGCCCCGCCTCCGACCAGATAAATCGGATACTCAGATGGGGTCTGGCAACCTGTGGTTGAACAAGGCTCCAGGTAATTTTTATGTGAAAACCGTTGTTCTTTGCCAACTAAAGGACGATCTTCAGATGGGTCCTCTACACTGCCAATATTGAGAAAAATTGAGAATCAATGAAAAATATATTGTCTTCAGATGGTACTTGTTTAATTAACAAACATTCCATTCACACGTTTGTATGGCTTATTTTCAGAATCATTGTCTCCTACCAGCAGGCAGGGCACAGGGGGAAAGATGTACGTATTATAAGGAAAGCAAGAGGTTGGAAAGGCCTAGAACCCTTGTAGAGCAATATTAGAAGACTTGCAATAGCAGAAAAAGGGTGCAATTGTGAGAGACACAGAGAACTTATATGGGTGTTCAAATATGAATACTGGCTCTGTCTTGTGCGTGTCTGTGGGTGCAAGTTTGAAATGAGGTTAGATAATGGTAAAAGTACAGCAAGAATTGAAAGGTTCTGACTTACTCTAGGGAGATATAATCAATTTCAAAATAAAGGGCAAACGACCCCAGTGCGTACATTCAGCATTGGTAAAAGTGATTAATTTGATTGTAACATACTTTTATTATCAAAATATACGTAATACTTCAAATCCCATTTTTGAGACATGATTGTATTTTCCCTTTAATTAGTTTCTCCTTCCAAAATAATCTTGACTTATGTCTGTGCCAATCTAAACCGTAAAATGTTTTAGTTGTTTTCAACGTATAGTCTGGTCTCTGAACTTGTGAAGTCAGATAGTTCTTCTAGATTTAGAAATGGCGATAGTCATCTATTACCATATTAGCATGTAAACCTATTTTGAGTTAGAATATGTTATGCAAATATTCTATCCCTGGTGTAGTTATGCTCTTGCCCTGAGCCCTGGGCTATCCATGTGCTGTTCGCACATTAATTTAATCGGTCTCTTATGTGTTTAAGAAGAAAGCAGATTAATGCAAATGTGAAAGCCCCCACCTCTGGGATCTGAATCAGGAATGTAAAACAAGCCAAGAGGGCATCAAAATTGGAAGCAGAATTGACAATAAAACTTTTAATGATTTTAAGGAGCGTTAAAACGATATTGTGACTCTATAGGTAAAGCTATTTATGTATTTTTCTTTAAAAGTTAATAAACCACTAGGGTATAAGTTGAAAAAAATACTTTATTGAAATGCTGTGGAGAAAAAAAAAATTCTTAAAATTTGCTGCTGCTTCATAAGTAAAAATAAGTGAGGCCTGGTATTAGAAATATCTGAGGAGAAAGAAAGCAGATGCATAGATACTGAATTAGGAATTGTGTGGGTTCTATGATTTTAAGATCTTTCTATTGGACATTTCTTATATATGTTTAAGGTAGACTCTTTAAAGCAACAGTAAAAGTTTCTCTTTTGTATTCTGTATCTCCCTTCTCTGAGAAGAACTGTTGTTAAAACAGTTACAGAGATAACTATGTGCAAGGGAAGACACGCTCCTCATGCGGAGGAGCCTTGCCTGGCACCTCTGGACACACCTGCACTGTCCTCAGGCCAAATGGAAAGGCTTTTTTGGAAAATCACCTTTAAGACTTTTTGACACGAGGAGGATTTATTTATTCAACCTTCCCTGTTCCTGGCTCCTACATACATGCATGGGAAAGACTATTGTTATTCATACATGAACGAGGGGAACAAATGTATATTTAACACTTTACGGAACAAAAATAAGCAGTTTTTATTGTCATATCAAACAGCCCCAAGCTTTATTTTGAGCTCAACACAGAAATAACTTCAAATACAAATGTCATAAATGGATGGACCAACTTCTTAATAAGTGAGTTCGTTCACTGGACACGTCTCCTGAGTATCCATCCTTCTTACGGATCCCAGGGGCCTTATTTTGAAATACTTTGTTTGCAGTCTGTTTCAGGCTATGTATATAATCTCTCTAATATTTAGTTGATACATCTTTAAATTGACAATAAAGAAGATTCATAGTGTTGTAAAGATTAAATTAGGCCTAGAATTTAAAAAAAAAAAAGAAAGCCTAGAGTAGTCCCTAGTAGGATAATTATTTTTAATAAAAGTAGTTATTACTATTAAATATGTGATTTATATTCTTAATGTTGTAAAATTATATACTCTCTCAGATGCTAATATGGACCTCTCTCAGTGTACATGTTAACAGAAAAATTAGTTTTCATATCAGAAAGACAATAAGAAATGAAAGGGAGATTATTTCAGATATTCCCTTATTTTAGATAAATAACATTTCGAGAAACCTAAAAAACAGAGAGAAGGAAAGAGAAATGTTCAACTTATTTTTTTGTTTAAAAAAAAGTATTGAAAATAGTTGCTATCTATGGTGTAAGATCATAAAAGAACAAAAAGAAGAAGCATTCTCAGAGTTAATAAGGGATTCCATTTTTTTTGCCGGGTCTTAATTATTTTTTAAGACAATGAGCAGAAGAGTCAGAACTGTAAGAGAAATGGTGATAAGAAGCTTTAAAAATATTTTTAAGATTTTTTTTTATCTTCTAAAAAGCATTATGTGTTTCTTAACTGATTTAACTGATTCTTAAAAATCGCATGTCATTCCCATCCCATTCATTCCCCTCCCCTTACACAGAGAAAAATACTTAAGTTTTTATCCATGACTTTAGCCTTTCCTAATCTTATGGATGAATTTATTCTTATATAACATTAATAGGTTTTTTTGGTCAGTTCATTTCCAAAAATCCTAAATGTTGCTAAATGTTAAATGAGATTAGCACTCATCACTTTTGTCTGGGCACAATTTTTCTTCCATGTACATACCTAGGCATCTGTCTTTTATTTTTTTCTGCAAACTATTTTGCTCCTACACATAAACTAATGTGTGTGTGTGTGTGTGTGTGTGTGTGTGTGTGTGTGTGTATTTTTTTTTTCTTTTTCATTCACTACCAAGGAGACTTAATATGATAATTTATTAAGAGACTTGGAGGCAGGCCAATTGGCTTCAGTATATTTTTTTCTCTATGTAATACTTATTTTTTTCAAACAGCTCTATGAGAAGTGTCAGACTGTTGCAGATACATTATCCTGGTTGCATCCACCAGGTATCAAAGTCTTCACTATTTCGAGGAGACTCACCTGCCCACAGTTTCTACCGTCACCCTGGAAGATTTTTATGAACACACACCATTGTGGTGGCCACACAAAGACTCTGACACAAAAGGCTTCTGACAGACATTCCATAAGAATGGTTTTTATTTTGGTCAATCCTTTTTCAATTTCCTGCTTTAATTATTTCAAAACTTGAAGAAAATTGTCATCGGGTCTCCCTGATGTGTCCATACTTAGTTTGTGCTCTTGGCTTATGTTGTAACTTTTGACAACAGTGAAATCTAATCGTCCGCTAGAAATTACAAGGCAAGTCACATGTGTGGTTTTAAATATTCTAGTAGCTGCATTTAAAAATTAGTTTTAAAAAAGATGAGATTAATTTTATGAATGCATATTACTTAATCTAGTGTATCTAAAATATTATGTGAACATGTTATCAATATAAAAATTATCAAGGGAGTAGTTGACTTCTTAAGTAATTCTTCCCATTTTAGGGTTTATTTTACACTTGCAACACATCTCGGTTTGAACTAGCTCCATTTCTACCGCTCAATAGCAAACCACTGGCTGTGACTACCATATCAGACCATGGGACCAATTCCAAAATAAAGAATATAGATTAGATGATTTCTATGGCTTCTTTCAGTTTACCTTTTATGTTTTTCTATTGAATTATTTTTAGGTCTCTAAACTGTATATTCCAAGAAACAAGCAGGAAGTGGATATCTCTCTAAAGTCACTGGCAATAAAGAAAGAAAGAAAGAAGTAATTTATTTTTTTTCTTATCATCAGGTGTCTGCTTTTGGAAAGCATTCCCTAAATAGATTTAGTCCTTCCTCATCTTCCTTCGATATATTTAAATACATTTAAAACTTTTATTACGTTGCCTTGTAAATCTCATTTAATTTTAAAGCAATATATTAACATAATTTCCGTTATTATAATTAACTTTCTACTTCCTGATGATTACTTAGAGTTCCTTTTAGAAATATATTTTAAATGGTCATGAGGTTAAAAAAAAAGGTAAATTGACTAATAACTGATTAAGTGATGGACTGTAGTTCATAGAGAGACTTTATTTTACAGAAGGCATGTTTATGCACTTCCTAAGAACTTA
>NW_011888893.1:1609760-1616841 GCF_000151845.1 Pteropus vampyrus
ACAAGATATTAAAGTCTACTTTGTGCCGAAGTTAAAAGTCCTACTCAGATATCGAACGGTGCAAGGAAATCATTTGTTGCAGATTTGTTCATGTCTCATCACCACATACCATCCCTGTATATTCCAACGGGAAGCACCTGAGACTCTTTCCAAAGAAACTTCTGGCCAAGGGATCTGGCTCAACAAAATGCAAACCGAGTGTCAGGAGTTCATGTCACCCTGATCGCTGACTGACAGTGTCAGTGGGTAGATCTCCTGTTCCTTCGTTCCTTGGTTGGGATAACACTGAGATAGTCTGTCCTGTCTCCCAGGGTTGTTCAGTGGGATTGGGTACCAAAGTTCCCCCGGTGCCCACAGCAGTCATCTGCTCAAGAAAACATACTTGACTGGCTTCCTTCTCTCCTGTGCCTCATTGCCCTCTCTCATACCGGTGCAGCCCGGGATCATTCCTGCTCCCTCCTCCCCCATTTCCGTTAGCACTTACGCATTTGTTCGAGACCTTCTTCTGGAGGAATTCAGTTTATTTTAGAATCCCAGCTCTGGAAGTTGAAATTTCAATTTCATCAGAATTGGTAAGAGTAATTTGGTAAAACTTCACTAAGGACCACTAGTCCCCCTTCCTTTTTTTTTTAATATAGCAAAAGAATGAAGGGGGTCCCTAAGGGAGGGGGCAGAGAGTCTATGAGAAGAGTGGAGAACAGGGAGAGAGAAACAAGAAGGGAAAATAAAAAAGGAGGCGAGGAGAAAGGGAATTGAATTTAGGGAACAGAACAGACAAAAGTAAGAAAGCAAGGACTCCTCGGGTGAATATGTTCACAGAAGGCGAAGTAAGTACTCTGGCTCTTTCAAAGAGGGAAAGAGAGGGAGAGGGAAACCGATTGAGTGATTTTTATGGGTATCGATCCAAGTGGAAGAATTTAGACAAGTCGGTTGTGTTTATGGTAGGGATGATGTTTGTTCAATATAAGGATAGACTTTCTAACCAAAATCACTCACCAGGGGGAAGCTGCCCCTCTGTGACGTGGCCTCTGCATCGCTGAAGTTGTTCAAATGCTAGAGGGTTTCTCGGAGATTGTGTGGCATGAATTCGGATGATATTACTCCATAGTCCTTACCGATTCTGTGGATCTGTATATCAAAAAAGAAAAATTAAGCCGATGGAAGGAATGCATTTCTTAACTATCTGCTAACATCTCGATACCTATTTAATACTTTGCGATGTGATTTAACCTTGAAACACGCTTTTCTCAGGGAATCCAGCATCCTTTAGGGTACACTTGTGCCAGTTTTCCAGCAGCTCTTTTCCAATTTTCAAAGCAGGTCCATTCACTTAATCCTCAAGAGACATTTACAGAGCATCTGCTTTATATTCGGGGCTGTTCAGCCTCACCGAGGAGTTGGGATAACGACACAATTATCACTTGTAATGAAACTTGTGATGATGAAATAGGGTGTCCCTTATTATATGGAATACAATCTACAGTTGTATAATGGGCTTAGTTATTGCGAATCCTCCCTAGTTGACTCTCATTATAATATTTGGCATAATAGAAAAAGTGCTGGTTCCAGGAAACCGGTTTTGTGTCCCAGCTGTAACTTGCTGTCTAACCTTGGGAAGTCATTTAACCTGTGAAGACAGATGTTCTTTTGTCTATAAAATGAGGAGCTTGAACAATAGCTCCGAATTCTGCAACCTGGGAGCCATGAATAGACTTCAGATGTATGCTTCAGATGTATTAGAACTGAGTACAGAACCGTGTGAGCCTGTGCTGTTTTCTGGGAGAGGGGACATAGTTTTTAACCAGATTCTCAAAGGAGGCTGTTTTTCAAAATGCGTTAAGAATCGCTGAGTTGTAGTACCTTGACCACCTTACTTTTGTCTGAAATTCCTTGTCTCGTGATTCCATGACTCATTACCTCTGTAGCAATTCTGAATAGCCATTTTTATGAAACGAACGTGTTCCTTAAACAGATATCAAAGTTACACATAAATGTGAAATAATGGTTTATCTGCCTGTGAAGATTTTCACATATAAAGGGATGGCTTCGGTTCTTTGACAAATAAAAATTGATCTGTTGTCAAATATTAGAACAAACTAAAACCGTGATGTGTAGTTGGTCAAAAAGACACATAAAATATCACAAAATGTGACATTTAAAAAATCTAGTAGTAGCAACTAAACTGAAACAAAACATGTTCTTCTAGGAGGCTTGTGAAATACAAGTATGGAAAATAAAAAGGTTTTCATATTCCTCAAAATGTAAATAGTTTAATGAAAGAGAAAATTTAAAAACAACAAATAAATGAATTATTTAAAGAAATACTACATTGTTATTGCGAGCTTACTACTCCTTTAATTCATAATATCTGTAACTCTCATTTACCATAATATTTATTTGATTTTTATTGTTGTGGGTTTTTATTTAGTTTGCTCTTCTTGTATTATCTTTAGGGTCAATAAAAAGAAAAGAAAAGAAAGAAAATAAGTAAAAAAAATACTCTTTAAGAAAGTAGGCTGTTGAATTGGATGTTGATCACTTCTTGAACGATTAGACTCATTGCTCAGTATGGAGCAGACGTGATGTCTGACTGGAGTTCAGTAATTTTATAAACTATAGTTTAGAAGAAAAATCACCTGTTTCATAGGTGCTTGTTGAGAGAATCTGAAAGAGATTGTTATAGTAAGGAGGTTCAATAGATTTAACCCTTGTAACGTAATATATATATTTTACAAACCAGGCTACTCCTTTCACAATACTGTCCAATTAAGATGATGCATGTGAATTTTACATATTAGGAATTTCTTTCAAAGGATCAATTAACCAGGCATCACAGTATTTATTATTTTAGATAATGCTTTCAAATTATTTACAACCTAGCCATACAGCACTATGATGATGTCTAAGAGATGAACATCAGCATAATTTTCAGGAAAGAGGTTCCTGTGAGTATGAATTAACATATTTTCAAAAATCCAAAGCATAATTAACCCATCAAATTCAGTTCTCAGGCAACAGAGCAACTCTGCACTTGTTCTAATTGGTAAGAGCAGAATGCCAGCTTTTGTTTTTAAGAATAAATATTTGATTTGAATCTCCATTTCTTTTGTGGAAAAAAATGTGTAAATGTTTATGCAGAATAATTGAAGATAAGGCTAACTGTGTCAAGCATCTTACAAACAGAAAAATGCAAGTGGAGTTCCTAAAATTAAATAATAAAAGTGTTTTCAAAATTCTTCAAATATAAAGAAAGCGGTATAAAAGTTACCAAAGCATAGCTAATTTTGAAATTAAGTAGTCAGAAATAGTATGTAATATTTAAAGTATTGAATTTCTTAATATCTTCAATACTATTTGTGAAATATAAGGGATACCAAACCTTCATGATGGATCAAACGCAAACTCAAGATATTATATGAAGGAAAATATTCTCTTTATTATTATTACTATACATTTTGTGCAGAGTTTAAAGAAGTAATGGAAAACTTATTTTACTAAACAGAGAGTTAAGACATAAGGTTATAATTTTGTTAATGTGAACCGCTGGTATAAATTTGGCCGGATTCTGTAACCTCATTAACCTTCATTATCCATGTAAAGAAAGTCTATTTAATCATTAGTCATTTGTAATTCTATCATTTTCTAATTAGTGTATCTGTGCTCCTAATTCTTCTTTCTGAAAATAGTGAAATGAGAATGAACTATAACTGACTATGATTTCACCGCATTTTTTCCTGCACTCGATATGGCACGTAAATGACACCAGTTGAAACATGCCAAGACGTCCAACCTCATTGTGACTGGCCGATGGTGCCACACGATAATTGATTCAAAAAGTCTGGTTCTCACCAAAGATGCAGAGCAATGAATCGATAATGACCAGTACACTCTTTCACTTTTCTTCCTATAAATGTTACCGATAGGCATGAAATTTCTTCAGCATTTCTGTTCTTTATGTGAGAAATAGAGACTGAAGGAATTTAATCAATATTGCCGAAGGGACTAAGACTGGAGAATTCTACCAGGACCCATGTCTTGAGCCACACAATGCTGAGGATGGGTAATGCTTGTAAATACACTGTGCTTATCCTTATGTTTGGCCTTTTATAAATCCTGAAAGTTGAGCCCCATGTATTCTACTGTCGTTATTTAGCTTTAAATATACTGGACCTATTATACTTACCATAAAAGAAGAATATCATGATGATCAGTTGACATTACAAATGAGAGAGCATTGTGAAATGTTGTTGCTATGTATACTCGCCCCTTTTCAGCTTCTTTCTGCTGTTTATAACTTTACTTCATGCCTATGATTTAATCGAATAATTTAAAAAGTTTTTTAAAAGCCAGGTAATTTTAAATAATAAGTGGTAAGAGGGGAGGAAATACAATGACTTTTTAAAATAAGATCTAACATTTATTATTTCCTATCTATCAGGTACAACATTAAACATCTTATCGAAATATATTTTTAAGTTCATTTTCCAGTTACAGTTGACATGGAGTATTATATTTGTTTCAAGTGTATAACGTAGTGATGAGTCATTTCTATAACTTACAAAGTGATCATCTCAATTTGTCTAATCCCCATCGGACACCATACATAGTTATTATAATATTACTGACTGAATTCTCTGTGCTGTACTTTACATCCCCTTGACTGTTGATGTAACTGGCAATTTGTACTTCTTAATCTCTTTGACCTTTTTTCACCTGTCATTCCAACCCCTCAGTCATCTGGCAACCATCAGTTTGTTGTCTGTACTTATGAGTTTGTTTCTGTCTTGTTCGTTGATTTATTCTGGTTTCTTTTTTCTTTTTTTAGGTTTCACATGTAATTGAAATTATATAGTATTTGTCTTTCTCTGTCTGACTTATTTCATTTAGCATGATAACCCTCTGGTTGGTTCATTCATGTTGTTGCAAATGGCAAGTTTTTTTGTTTTTTGTTTTTTTTTATGGCTGAGTAATAGTCCATTGTAGATATGTACCATGTCTTCTTTATTCATTTGTCTATTGATGGACACCTACATTGCTTTCATATCTTGGCTATTGTAAACCACGCTGCAATGAACATAGGGGTGCATAGATCTTTTCAAATTAGTGTTTTGGATTTCTTCAGATAAGTACCCAGAAGTGGAATAGCTAGGTCATACAGTAGTTCCATTTTTAATTTTCTGAGGGACCTCTACATTGTTTTCCATAATGGCTGCACTGATTTGCAAGCCCCCCAACAGTGCACAGGGTTCCCTTGTCTCCACATCCTCGCCAGCATTTGCTGCTTGTTGATTTTTTTTATTATAGCCATTTGATTATAGCTGACAGGTATGAGGTAATATCTTAGTGTTTTGATTTGCAAGAAATAAAATGACTTCTCAAATCATTCCAGAATTGTGAAAACTGGAATGTTTTATCTTCTCCGTGAACAGCATCATGTCATTCTTTTTACTTTTAGAGCTTTCCTTATTTGGCTATATTGAATTGGAACAGATATTTATCATATGAGCTGTTTTTTCAATTACAGTCGACATATTAGTTTTAGGTGTACAGCATAGTGATTAGGCATCATAACTTCCCACATGCTCACCGCAAGTCCAAGTTACTAGTCTTGAATTTGACTCAGTTTCCTATAAATGGCACTTGCCGAGCTAGATTGAAATTTAAGAAGGTGCAGTGATAAAGAACCTCTTAGCCTCTTCTCCCTCATTTCGTTATATGCCAGTGTAAGGTTTTGCAGCATCCTTTTGTTTTTAAGTAATTTTTTTTTTTTATTTTAGAATTGATTCAGATTCACAGAAAAGTTGCGAAGATAGTATGGCAAATTCGCATTTCCCATATAACCAACAACCAGCTTCCTCTATTACTAACGTCTTCCCTTGGTGCGTCAACATTTGTCATACGTAATAAAGCAATATTCGTACATCATTATGAAATCTAATCTTTGGTCAGATTTCCTTAAGCTTCTACCTAATTAATTTTATGTTCCAGGATCCTGTCCAATTTACCTGTTACACTTAGCCATTATGTCTCCTTAAGATTCTTCGGACTGCAATGGTTTCTTAGACTGAGCTTGCTCTTGATGATCTTGACCGCTTTGAGGAGTCATAGTCAGGTATATTGTAAAATTTCTATCAGTTGGGATGCTCTGGTAGTTTTCTTATAATTAAAGTGGCTATTACGGATTTTAGAGAGGAAGAGTACACAAGCACAGTGCCATTCTTATCACATTCTGTCTCGTCACATGCTATCGATATGACTTTTCACTGTTGACATGAATCTTGATCAACGAGCTGAGGTAGAATCTGTTAGTTGTTTACTACTGTAAAGTGGACGCTTTGCACACTTTAGAAAGAAGTTCCTATGTGCAGTCCACATTTCAGGAGTGAGTAATTAGGTCCTACCTTTTTGAAGGGATAGTTATAGATTATTGAGAATTATTCTGCATGGGAGATCTGCCTATTCTCCCCATCTATAATAATTAATTCTTATATCTGTCTGGACACATGGATATTGATCTTATGCTTTGCATTATAATCTAATACTGATTTATTTATTTTGTTGCTTAGACTGTATCAGCTTTGGCTACTGGGAGCTCTTTCAGATGTCTCACGTCTTTTTGTAAACCCTCATCGTTGCAGAGTGTTTCAAAGTACTTCCTTACTTTCTGGCACCAAAAGTTTCATCAGGCTTCATCTTGTATATATTCCACCCCAGTTTTAGAATCAGTCGTATCTCTAAGAAATCCTGGTTCCTTTTATTTGAGAATGGTACTAGAAATCAAAATTTGGGTGCTAGATCTGCTCGTTGATACAAGAGTGTCTTTGCTTCTAGACTCTCTCAATTGACAGAGCAAGAGAATATATGCGTGTATATTAACTCATGTATGTATGCCTATCATAAAATATCTATATAAATACTTATTATATATCTCTATCTATCCATCTGTACCTATAGTAAGCTAACCATAGTTCATACTGATATCTCCGTCTATAATCCATTACCACATCAATCATTCTAGCCTCCTCCCTTTGGTTACCTCCCTTTGATCCCACCCCAACAGTGAGAAACCTTGGATCCCACC
>NW_011888893.1:1620226-1631520 GCF_000151845.1 Pteropus vampyrus
GTCCTCTAACTTTGTTCTTTTCTTCAGCATTGTGTTGGCTATTCTATGTCTTTTACTTTTCTATGTAAATTTTAGAAATAGTTTGTCAATATCTACAAGGGAACTTGCTGGAATTCTTACTGGTATTGTGTCAGATCTGTAGGTCAATGTGGGAATAATATTGAGTTTCCATCTATGAACATGGACTACTTCTCAAACAGCCTGTTTTTATCCTGCAAAATAATGAAGGTTTCTGTGCCATTATTTAATAACATATATATTTGCCCTATTAAATATATCTTATAACTCATGTAACACCAGAGAGCCATAAAGAAAAATTGTCTGCCTGAAGCAAATTGCAGATCAAGATTAAATAGATATGCAGAGATCTGAGTCATGCTAATAGGTTTCCAAATATATTCATATGAGAATTTTATCAAAACATGTTTTGATTTATATTAATTATGAGTCTCCTTCGAATATGATAGACAGCCTGGAATATGAAGTTCATTACTTAGAAGATTGCCACACGTGGGAAAAGAAGAAAGGAGCATTAGGAATTAGTGTTTTGTTCTTAATTAGATGGTGGAGGAAGCTAGATATAGGACTCTCTGGAGGGGAAAAAAAAAAACCACGTTATACTAGGAAGAAGCTGAAATAATTTCTTTTGAGGAATAGATGCAGAAAGAATATAGGATATCAGAAAAGAGAACTTGGAGAAAAAAAAAATAAGTGAGAATTTCAAGTTATGGGGACAGAAATGAATGGCCTAGAAAAGCATCCTCCTCCACCCCCAAAAATGGAAAACAATGACCAACATTGATAGAATCTTTTGAACATAAAACACAGACATTATTTGCAATCCAATATTTGTTTTTAAATTAATAGCCCATTTTTGGTCTGAGAGTTGCAAATTCTGTATGTTTGAACAAGTTTCATTTAGCAAGTTAAGAACTATCTCCTCTCAAATAAAAGAAGACACTTTTAAAAATTCTAGAATGCAGTCAAAAGGCAAGAGTGGCAAAGGCATATGAGAAAGTAAATATTCCAAACAATTATTTGGTTGTTAACATGACAGCAAATGGTGGGTTTTAAAAACATCTTTTTTTTTTTTTTGAATTTTAGAAAAATGTGATTTTAGTAATTCCTGCAATTCAGTCATGAACTATCAGCTACTGTTAATAAATTCTCCTACAAAGGGATAGTTTATTTTTAGTGTACCCACAAAAACTGGAATGCTACTGGCAACTTGAAGCTGCAAAAGAACCCTAGCTTATTAGCTACAAGGTCACACAATACATACCTCATGAGCTACCTATTAAATGATGAGAGGTTATTTATGTTCCACACACTAGATAGGAAAAGAATGAACCATTTCTAAATCCTTCTGAATGGAATACATTGTGTTTTTGTTCAAATTCCAATTTCACACCTTCAAACTCGTGATACTCTAGTTGAAGCAGTAGCATGCATACACGCACACACACAAAGCACAAAACACATGAACTGCCATATCTAAAACCAATCGATATCAACAGTAAGAAAACATTAACAATAATAAACTTTTACTTTTCTAAAAATTACCAGTTGTATATTAAAGCAAAATTACATTGCATCCTGTTTCTAAGTTAATATTTTTGTTGTAAGACATCCAAAATGTTCCTGTATAAAATAAAAAATAAATAAAAAGCAAAGGTATTGACTTAGAATTACTAATTTTATTTTAAGCTTGATGAGAAAGAACTGTGTATAATCTCAATACTTTTTAGTATGGTAAGTGTATCATCGTGTGCCTATATATAAAAATTAATACTGATAATGAATCTCAATGTATTCCATGTTCATTAATATTTTTTCAAATTTTTAATTTTTAAAAAATGCAATAATTATTGATGATTTTCATGAAAAAAATCAAAGATGGTATTAAAAGTAACCATACTAATCATAAAACTTTAGTAAAATCTAAAATTTGGAAGGCTTCATAAACATTCTCTACTGAAGAATCGTGTAACTCTTTTAGAAAAATCTATAAGGTATTTAGCTTTTTGGATCATAAATGCATTTGAGAACCTAAGTAATGAGTAGATTCTCTGTCAAATATATGTAAATATTTATACACCCACAAATACACATACGTATGCACTTAATCACAACTGTTTAAAATATATGCACACTTCATATAAATTCACACTTGCACTCCTTTGAGGTCTATTTTTTGAGATCATTTTAAAGATATCTCTAAGATTTTATTTAAATACTTTGGACAAAAATTATAATCACAACTGCCTTCTTGGATAAAACACCAGACCACTAAAATAACAGCCAAAGACAAATTTTCTTAATGATACGCCAGACTCTTTACAAAGTCTAAAAAGATTAAGCACTAATATTTATTTGCTTTTAGTTATTTTTTTTTTAAATCACATTTTTGCAAACATTTATTGGACATCTACAGGATGCTAGGAACTTGGACTATAAAAATCAAAGATTCTTTCACCGAGGAACATGTAGACTGAAGAAAGAGAACACATAGCAATTATATTGTAGTGTGGTGGGTGTTTTACTGTATGAACACTATATTAGGACATGGAGTGGGAAGAAGGATTATACACCCCTAGGAGCAGAGCACTTGTGTTCTTTCTGAGTGGTATTGCCTGGGATTATGTATGGAAAAAGTGGATGGTTGGAGTGAAAGGAAGAATATCATCAAATAAAGCAGGATCACGAACTCCAGCATAAGCAAAGACCTGGGAACCCGTTTTCAGAAATGAAGTTCAAGTAAATGCATTCAAAAAGTTTGAAAAGGGTGCTTGGTTATACTCTTTGTATACAAGCATACATGGATATATACTATGTATGTTACCGCTATATGTTTTATATATTATAAATGTCAATTAGGTTTCTTTTTTGACAAAATTTAATTCAAATAATCCCAACCGAAATTTTTGAAGAAAACAAATGAAAAAAATTTCACCATATTCAAGAATAAACAGTATAATGAAAAAACGAGGAATAGGGGAATGTGCCTAGTAAATGTTAAAGCATTAAAACCATCACTAAAGAAAATAACAAGGAATGGCACGAAAGCAGAAATGTAATTGTGCGAAAAAAAATAGCACTCCAAGAATGAGACTAAATCCTATATTTTAGTGTATAGCTAAAACAGACATCCAAACCTGAAAAACGTAATTATGTACTGAATTATAAATGCACAACTGGTTAGGATTGGGCAGTAGGGAGCGTTTTTCTTTATTATTTATAGTATAAAAAAATTAAACTCATTATGGATAAAAGACTAGCTCAAAGAGGTATAGAAATGAAAATGCACAGAAACAAATCGAACTGTTTTTTTCTTAGATAATGTCTTCATTAAAATAAAAGATAATAGCATAGCTCGATTTTATTGCATATCTGCGTTTCAAGTGGTGTGGTGCTCTCTATGTGTATATCTCATTTAAACTTTCCAATAACATGCTAGTTATTACCTTATAGTTTAAAAATGGAGGCCTCGCTGCAGACCCGAATCTTTCAGATTACCGATAACTCCACGAGTCTGTACTTCTATTTCGATTCAGGCTCGTTTTCATTCATTTCTTAAATTGGCTGCTTGATGTTTTTTTATGTACTGTGTATAAAAATGCGTATCACTTTATGTTAACTGAATAGTTGGTCAAACAAGAGCTGACTGATTATGCTAAAGAAAACGATTTTGTGCCATAACGAGAAAAAAAATGCTTCATTGTTCAACATTAAGAAAAATGAGTAAAGAACTCTAAAACCAAAGCTTAGAGATATACCGATTAGAATGACCTCTTTATATCAATCACTTACGATGTCTATTCTTTAAAAACTTCAAAGAAAACTGACTTTTAGCTAATACTGGGAATAAAATTTGAATTTTAAACCAGGGAACTTAAAAAAAAAAACATTATAAACTTTATAGTGTTCATTTTGCAACCTGTTATTTTAGAGTATCATTAATATATCAGATCATGATTTGAATTAGTTATAATGTTCTCCTCAACCTCACTATTTAGATCTAAAAGTTTTAAACTCTAGAATATATGTACATTTTAAATTATAGAAGACTGTTTTCAGCACTCTGGAAGCACCATAAAGGACAAAATGAACTAGTGATTATGTCTACGACTTTTATAAGTATCTCAGTTGACTTTACAATTCAGCTTTAATTCTTTAGGAGTTTCTTTGTTGTTGTTCTGTTTTGTTTGGAAAAGTAGCAAATTAAGTATACTAATTTATGTGTATATGTGAGTGAGTGAGAATGATTATATGATAACATTTGTATCCAGTTTTTCCAAAGAGAGTTTTGATAATGCTTTGTGGAAATGCAATGGCACCCACGCTTGTGCATATGAAAAATCCTTTTCTACTTCTTTTAAGCAAGAAATAATTCTTCAGACTGAAATGGGCTTCAGATCTCTCCCATCATCTCAGCATGCAGGAAATATTGAAACTCAACATAATTCAAAACTGTACTTCCTGAAAAAAGTGATACATGTCATACACTACAAGTGTTAAGTTTTGTACTGGTTGACAATAAACTATTTTCCCAAGTCTCCTCTGTTGAGTTGCCCCTCTCCCCACTGTCAGCCCAAAATGGGAAACTTGGGGGCTAATACAGCCATGATAGATGTAGTAGCTTTGTCATACTATCTTTCAAACCGTTTTAGTACTCCTCCTGCTAAAACTCGTAGGAAGTTAACATTTTTCTCTTCTTTGTGATTTCTTTAAAATGCATTTTAAGTATATAACTTTGTTAAAAACATATAGCATATTTTAAAATGTATAACAGCTGTTGAATGATTTTCCTAGGCATAATATTTTATAGCATTTGTGTATGCTAGTTTGTAAAATATTTTTTTAAATGGGATATTTTATACCAAGTAATGTATCATGTCATATGAGGACCTACAAGAGAATTTTTCCCCTTGATTATCTAAAATTCCCATTGATCTTGATAAGCATCAAAGATATATTTATTGGGTTATTAGAGTTATTGAAACTATAAAATAGGCAGCAAAAACATAATTTTCTTTGGGCAAATTATTTATTAGTAGGAAGAATCCCAACCCTTTACAATGCTCATGAATAGTAAAGTAACAGCCATAGCAAGTCAAAATCTTATTTCGAGAGAGTATATCATGCAAAAATTTCTATCAGTTATTAACATAAAAAATGCCGTAATGATGAATTCATTAGGGAGAAATAAAACTTTGTATTGTATGAGGCTTCTTCATATTGTAAGAAGGGTTAGATGTTGGTTAGCTAAGAAATTTTGTTTCATAAAATAAATTCATCCGTGTGATAATGCGTCAAATACTATGTTCTCAAATATGCATTGAAAGGAGAACAAGTATTTCAAATGGTTAATCACATTGGAAGAATTTGAAGAAGGTTCATTAATATTCATTTAATTAATAAATTAGGGTTAATTAGTGTCTGCAAATTAATATTTTCAGAAAGTGATTCCACCAGAATCACAGATGAGTGGTACCCATTTTGTCCGTGGATGTGTCTTATTCCGGGAGCACATTGTGTACTGTGCTTAAATCTACCTCTCTGCAATCTCTGACTGCTCCTCTTCCACTCCGGCGTGAGGCTGCACCCCCTTCTACCTGAGAGGCTTGTGGGTACTTACTGACTACCGAAGGCTTTCTTTAAAAAATGTATTTGCCGACTATGCTAAATAATACCAGCTTTTTCAATTGTTCTTCGTAAGAGAAAGTTTTTCAGCTTCTCAAAATTATTTTTGTTCATCTCTAGATTACAGATGTCTCTCTCTTTTTTTTTTTTTTGGCACATTGTCGGATCATCTTGAGCCTGTTGTTCATTAAGTTCCAGGTAATTCTTAAATTACCTCACAGCGAACTACATACTGGCTGGTAGTTGTTAAAAATCTCTCATTCACATGCGTACTCACCTGACCGATCTCCAAGTAAAAGTCAACCCTCTCTCGTGTTGTTCCACCAACTGCAAATTTCCAACAAATTCTAGACCAAAATGAAAAAAAAAGAAATCTTAATTATATAGAGAGTAATATTAATAATCCAAAGTCTTTTAAAAAATCTTTGCTACTTTTCTGAAATTTGCAAACTGTCAGTAAATATTTAGATAGGCTATATTATTTTTAAATGTAATTAAAGAATATAAAATTACAGTCATGTCATCTTGAATATAAAATTGTGATCTATGACATACACGTTGAGAGCTATATTAGAAATCAATAAGACTCTGGATTTACATCAGATGTTTATTACTTACATGAATTAGCTACTTGGGTGAGCTCATTTGTAAATGATATGGTCATATAAGTGACTATACATATGAGGAAATGCTGTAAGCAAACAAATAAAAAAAATGAAAAATACTGGGAGAAGTAACTGAATTGGCAGACCGGATGCTCTTCTCCGAGTCAACATTGTGAAAAATAGACACCCTGAAATGAAAGGGAACTGTCTGTCCTCCTTTGATCCCTTTTCAATAAACTGTTTGCCTCTGGTTTTACAATGTGACCCCCTTCTCTTCCCAGTAGGGTCATCCGGTCCTGGGAATATTGATGTACGTACATCCTGGTAGATCATATTTTAAAGACCAGATGCATGTTTAAACTCCAGGTCTACCAAATATTTTCACAGTTCTAACTAAAATGAGAAGTCTCGAAGGCAGATATCTTTTGGCCCTAAAGCCATTGTGTACTGGATGGAATGAGGGTGAAAATTAGCAAGATTAATGCGTTTCTCTTTGGTAAAAAAAAAAATTCCACATGTGAAAAGAGGTAATGTTTTTCTATAGCATTTCTGCCAAATCATAAATTAACCTATAATAAGTGACATTAAGGAGATCATTTTGTTCCATAAATGAGTAGAATACCGTATGGCTTTGATGTTAGTGTAAAGTTAATCACAAGCTATATGATAGGTTATCATATAATTACGTAATAAATTGCATATACGAATGCTGTTTTTATCTGCACAGCCTGCGTATTGTGTTATCAGTAACCTTTAGGGAAAAATGAATATAAAATTTTGATTATAAAGTAGACATGAGAATGGGGTATTAGAAAGCCATATATAATATGTAGGGAGTTAGCAGGTGTAATTTTCAAGTTCCCTCAAAAAGAGATGACAGCCTCTGCTTCCTTTGCCTTCTGGCATGGTGGCTACAGTATAATTGGCCCAGTATCGAGAATGCTTCATGGGCCAATTCTGGGGCACAGTCAGCTCTCCTTGAAAGGGGGCAAGGTGCCTCTTTTCAAGAGGCCATCTCTAGCTTTCTGTCACCTTGCTGTGACCTCCTTACTTCAGTCCTCCCCTAGTGCAAATTGGTACTTATTTGCCAAATTAAGCACAAAGACTTTCAATGAAATCAGCTGCTCACTACAAGATTATGGCATTGCGATTCTCTTGTAACCAACATATTTGTCCACAGTTTTTATTTTGAAATCATCCAGAAAATTAGAGTTCCTGTTCTTAATCCTTACTTGGGAGAATTGTGACAATCGATGCCAAGTAGCATGTTAGAGACTATTAGACTATTAGAGACTTAATGAAAACTGATCTCATGCATTTTGCTTAAAAATGAAGGAAATAGTATTTTTCGATTTTTTTTTCCTGTTGTTCCAAGTGCAAGGCAATGCGTAATTTATATGTAGTTCACACACCAGTGGAGAGGTTTTCATACTGATTGCTTTCACTCTAATAGTGCTCTACAAACAAAGAAATTAACTGATGTTACCTCTGATCAGGTGATCTTTCTTTGGAGATGTGACATTTAATCTGATTATTCATGAATATTTTAATGAGAGCTTTATCACATGCCAGTCATTATACACTGAATATTAAAATACAACCAATCATGCAGTGTTGATGACAAGCTTCCACTTCTATTTCTGTTTTGTGGGGAAAGAAGAAACAAATAAGATGAGTTTAATACTTGGGTTTTATTTCTTTTTGTTAAATCTCATGTGGTACATATCTGTGGCAAGGGAAAAGTGAATTTCTTAAAGCCAAAATTCAGTGATAGCAATCAGCATTTTCCTCCTTCACCTCAGTTAAATCGATGGTACTTCAATTAATGATTAATAGAGGACTAGTCGTTCATTTCTAATATGCAAGCGACTCCAAGCTGATAAATGGTCTTGGTATTACCAAAGCTTATTCATAAATCTGCTCTTTGGGACTTAAGCAAGTCACACATTTTCCATAAGAAATGATTTAACAAAGCGTGATAGAGTCTCAGACCAGCTTCTAGAAGCCGATTTAACTACACTTAATCTGTGCTCTCTGAAAGCAAAGAACATATCCAGTGACGAGCACAGTGCGTCAGACGTAGCTGGCACGCAGTAAATAGGAGACGGATGAAAGAAGGGAGTAATGAAAAATACTTTGAATATGTTATTTCATTAAGTATAAAAAATCTGACCATGGTTTAAACTCTGTTTCTGGGTGAAAACTTGAATCCAAGTTTCACTGCTAGTTTAAGAAATGCAGCAGCGCTTTTTCCCTAGTAACCAGCAGAGGGGGCACTTTTGTGCCATACGGTTGATCAACTCCCCAGTGTACTGTGGAGACCAGGGAAGAGGATGACTCTCAATGTGTCAGGGGAACCGTGGTGGCTTGTGAGGTACAGAGATGAGGCAGGGTAGAGAGAGGTCAGAAGGTCAGACTGGCCATAACATAGGACACTAGCAAGAAAACACGCCTGAAAGTGGAAAACAAAAAAGAAAATTTGTCAGAACTTTTTTTTTACAGAGACTACTGAATATATTAAAAGGAATTCTTGGTGAAGCTGCTTGGGGGACAATGGAAGAAGCGTGTGTCCACGCCACTCACAGCAGAGCTTTTGTGCTCCCACGACTTGTCTGTTAATGGTTGTGTGCCTGCTGGGCTAAGTGGACGAGGCGAGAAGCCAGGCTGCGATCTTTTCTGCTTCTGCACTCAATGAGGTGCTTGGCTTCTTCTCCAAAAAAAAGTAGTCAGCATTTAGCGCATCAGTTTGAATGGGGCATCAAATTTTTCTGCCAAAAGAACTGAGGGCCCTTCTCCAGCCCTGGGTCTGGAAATATGGCAGGGAGAAGGAATTACTCTCCCGTACCAAAAAATGGAGCTGTCTTAAGTACTGCCTGTTCACATTTAGGAAACTGCCTTCTAATGTATGAGCAGTATTTTATAATATCGATGCCTTCAAATACCTTGAAAAATAGACAGGTGCATTTTTCCTGCTATTATTTGGTTCTGTACCAAAGTTACAGAAATAGAAAACAGGGCAGAGGTTTTCAGGACCTGAAGGTCAGGGAGAGGTTGACTACGAATATGCCCAGGGGAATTTTGGGGGTGGGTGTTGGGACTATCCTGTCTCTTGAAAGTACTGGTGGTTCCCCAACGTTTGCATTTGTCAAAACTTGTAGAACTGTATACTAATGTATATATTAATGTGTTATTGGAAATAAACCTGAGTTTTTTCTCATCTAAAATATTGCTGCAATGGGCTTTGATTTCCAATATCTTTTCCAGTTCTTTCCTCTTATGATTCTGTTTAAATAACTAGATAAGTCTGAAATTACTCGGCACCTCCGTGCTAGCAATCATCATTGTTCCACAATCTATGCTCAGATAATAATTACTACCTTCTCATAATTGTCTCGTGTGCAACTAAGGTCAACCCCTAAAAATCATTTTCATTTTCCTTCAACTTCACTGATTATTTGTAGAGCGTTTGTTTCTAGGTCAAATTGTCTCAGTAAACACAGCTAACTCCAGTTTAGCCAAACCAGATTCCTTTCAAAATCTCTGACATTGAGAGTCTGTGCTGGCATTTCATTTGTTTGTATAGAAAATGTTAGGACTCTCTTTGCCAAGTCTAAGCTGCGATTCCAAAATCCCCTTATAACCTTGCTTCTCAGCCGTCTTCCAAACTAAAAACTGAAATTGACCTACAGTCATGGCCAGAGGCATACGTAGAGAGAAATACACATCTCTCAAGAGGTGTAACACGGTGTTCATGGTTTGGGCAATAATAATGTCAGCAACAAATTTAATGAAATAAACAACTTAACAAAAAAAATTATGGCGTAGTCCCAAATACCAAACATTCAAATTTTGCTAAGTGAATCACTGTTAATGTTCAAAAGGATACTTCATAAATTCTAGCAGCAGCAGCATAGTCATATGACCCTGATATGTGAGTTGGGACACCTTGCCAAGAGTGAGATTACAGACAAAAAAAAAAAAACATACTGTTTTGTTACTGTATGTTTTCCAATAGATGTTACACATGAAAAAGACTCGAAAGTCATATTAAAGGGCGTTGTGAGTTAGTGCTTTACACACGGCTTGACAAAATGTCTCCTAAAGTATTCTTCGTAGCCATGGTTTGTACCGCATCAAGTCACATGCTTCGCTTTTCATTCTTCTCGTTATTTTCACTAGTATTTTACTTTCCTTTTGCAACTGGAAGCTCTTGTGGCCACTGCCTGGTTTGCCCCAAGGGCTAAGTGCTTTGTTACACCTCACTACTAGTTCCGGTGTATTTACTGCTCTTGCTCGATATTGTTCGAATTATATAATCATGATTAAAAATGATCTTTGGCTTGATCCTTCCTGTGTTTGCTAAATGCCAAGACCGTTTGAGAAGTCGAATAGACACTGATGTGTAATGTCCATGTGCAGATGCCTCTAACCCATGGAAAGAGGTGATTCCTACATCTTACATATGTGTAACGCAGGCTGGTTTAGAAAGGCAGTTGAATTTGAAATTGCAAAATACTAAGATAGCAGAAAACACCAACATATCAGTTGAATTATTTAAGTCAGTACTGATCATGTTTATCTTATTGCTAATGCTTAAAAGAATAAAAACCAATATTAATATTGCAGTTATTTGAGTTGTAGACATTTGCATTCTTCTATAGAATCATCCATATCTATAGTCCGTAATTATTATCCATAACCCACATGGTCACATAGGGAGCCTATAATGACTTTATATTTAGTCATATGCATACCTGTTACAATAACTTAGCCTGTGTAGGCAGGTGGTTTGATAGTCCGAATCCATGCTCGTGACAAATCTAACCTGTTTGTTGCTTGCATTGGATGTCCTTATATTCCTGTCTGTGAGCTCATATCAAGTTTAAAAGAAACTGGCTGAAGTAAAGGCGAGTTTATGACTATTCCCAAAGGGTATCATATCCAAAAGGATGAACTGACAATGACTTAAATTATTAAGCATTACCAGAAATCCCTGTCTCCCTGCTGTATTAAGTTCCTCGAGGCGCTGACAAATGACCTCGAGCT
>NW_011888893.1:1632305-1637206 GCF_000151845.1 Pteropus vampyrus
TATCCCACATTTCAAATTAGACTTCCTCTTTTCTTTGTGAGCCTTCTCTCAGTTTTTATCTCAAACCTGCAGACACAGACCCACCCGGGAACTGCGTAGTCCAACATCATTTACTCTTAGATAATTCTGGGGTCGAAGATAGAGAAGTAACCATGTGTTTCTGTTCTAAAGAAACTAATGAAAAGTTCTGTTCTCATTTCCACTGTTTAAAAAGGATGACGCACCTTATGAGCAAAAGCAGAAAATGACATTAGTTTCTGTAATAAAGAAAACACCTGATAACCACGACTATTCAGTGAATACTTACTGTATGCCACATCCTGTGCATTCTAACAGCTTCATAAGCATTAGCTCGTGTACTGCCCGCAAGAATCAGCTGAGATAGATTTAGATATTATCCCCACCGTCATGTATCATGACCCATTGACTAGGACTTTGTCAATATTATCATCGACACATGAGCCTGGTGATCGCACATCTCATGTTCTTCAGGAGAGTGAAGTTGATGTGAGTCATGACGAGTAATAAGAACAGTAGTCAGTGATCACTGAGCGTGTTCCCATCGCCAGGCATTAACTCATGAAATACTCAGAACGTACCAAAAGACGCGGATGCCGTTATTATCAACATTTTAGTAAACACAGCACAATATACAGATGATGTATTATTGAATCGTGCATTTGAAATCTGTATAATTTTATTCACCACTGGAATAAATAAATAAATGAATTATTAATTTTTAAAAAATTTAGTAGAAGAGAAAATGGAAGCTTGTACAGGTGAAGGCTTTGCCAATGTCTACACCATGGCTAAGAAATGACAGAGTCGGGAGAGGAAGAGACTCCTACTCCAGAGTTTGTTCTAGCAACTTCTTTGAGATAGCCAGCAGCACCCTGGTCTTTGAAACTGCGCTATTGAGAATTCCTTTTTTTAAAAAATTAAATTTATATATTTAGTTTTTTATGGTGACATTGGTTAACGAAATCCAATAAGTTTCAGCTGTATACTTAACAGTGAGGCATATATAGATATATAGATATAGATATAGATATAGATATAGATATAGATATAGATATAGATATAGATATAATTTTTTACACTGTGTGTTCACCGCCCACAGTTAGATTTCTTTCTCTCGCCACATATTTGACCCCCTTTACCCCATCTACCTCCCCCCTCCCCTGCCCCAACACCTTACCCTCTGGTAACCACTAGTCTATAGTCTATGTCCGTGAGTCTCTGTTTGTTTGTCCTGCTCATTTGTTGCTTTTAGGTTTGTATCCCACATATAAGTGATATCATGTGTTTTTCCTGCCTGGCTTATTTCTCTTAGCGTGATTATCTCGAGGTCCATCCATGTTGTCGCAAATGGCAGCATTTCACCTCTTCTTATGGCTGAGTGATATTCCATCGTATATGTACCACAGCTTCTTTATCCAATCATCTATCGTAGGACACTTCGGTTGCTTCCATGTCCTGGCCACCGTGAAGAATGCTGCTGTGAACGTCGGTGTGCAGATATCTTTTCAGGTATGGGTTTTCCACATCCGAGAATCCCGTTTTGTAACATGAGTTCGGAGTCTGAGCAGGCCTTCCTGGAGCTTCTCGGGTCACGTGGCAGGGTGCCAACCTGGGTCCTTGACCTGCCTGTTCTGATTCTGGAGTCTGTTGAGAGAGAAAACGAGAAACCTAAGTCTCTGCTTTTAGTGAAACATCTGAGCCAAACATTTTTGCTTTCGAAAATGTAATCCGCTTGTTACCTTTATGGTTTTGTCTTGTGGTTTCCTTCTTTGGGATAGTTCTCCCTGGAGTTTACAAGGAAATTATACCGAACAGTGACGTGAATTCCAAAGGAAAGAGGCGCTGCTTCTCTAATGTTCTGCAGCGTCAGGAAGAGCATTTAGGGAAGGAGAGTGGTCGGAGCTCGTTGTGATTTGCACGGCTGACGGATGACGTGTGCGTTGTAGATCAGTCGTCTACAGACCTCCCAAGGGTCAGAAGGTCCTTTTCGGTAAATTAGTCTGATAACTTATCAAAGAAGTACCACTTCTCTCTTTTTTTTTCTTTTTTCTTTTTGCATGGCCTAAAGCGTATTCTCTAAGTAGAGTGGCAAAGTGTACATGCGGGGGCGGAACTTAGCAAATTAGTCTAATGAAGCTACAGTATTTCTTTGAGCCCTTCTATTTGATTAAAAGAGGATTTTTCCATACAGCTTCTTTTTTGGTTGAGGTTATCCAGAGCGTCTGCTATAATTGCTTCCTGTCCAGCAGCCTACGCGGTCACACCGATCAGCTCTTCTTTGGGAGATTTTCTCCCTCTTTAATATAAGGCATCTTAACGGGGAGAATTTTAAACTCCAGTGTTTGAAGAATAAAGTGATGTTGATTTTCTGCAAAGGAAAATAATAGGTAGGCTTAGAGAAGGAAAAAGGGAAATAAATCTCACTGTGAGCAGTACTGTGGCAAGAATAATAAGCAAGCGTGAGCATGACAGAATGGCACTGGTGAGTAGGGCTTATCTATGAATGCTTGTGTTAGAGGGAAAAGGGCTTTCAAAGTGTCCAGGCAAAATCGTGACTAGGAAGGAGGTGAAGCCACCCCTCCGGTGGCTTGGCGTTTGAGAGCCAAGAAGACAAGGCTTTCCCCGAATGTGATCAGATTCCTGGAGAGCTCTATAATAATCATTTATGAGAGAAGGACATATTTCATTTTAATGATTATGCAAATTATATTCCATAAGGAGTAGGAAGACCATTCATTTTGTTTCAGGTCTTTCTCCTCTTGGATTTCCTTGTTCTCGTGTATTCGCCATTTCTACAATTATTTTTCTGTCTCGTCTCCAGCTCTTTCTGCTCTTCAATTTGTGGTTCTGTGGGGTAATGAAAGGCAGGTGTTGCTGTGACAGTGGCCCGTTGCTCAACACACTCTAATAGATGGTATTCTCTTTGATCTCTAATCAAGAGTTTGGTGCAGGTGTTTGGGAGGCGAGGACAAAAAACAATGTTTCTTCCTAACGGTTTTGGCATCGCAAAAAGAAACACAGTTTCGCAAAGACACTACAGATTCAGAAATGATAAATATACACCTAAGGGTGAGCATACCTAAAATCTAGGGGTTTTTTCCTTCGTTTTTATCTTTATCACTGCAAAGTTGGCACAGCAACTATGCAGACAGAATTCCTTTTGAAGCTCTATGAGAGATTTGAATTGTTGAAATCACCTACAATTTTGTAAATGGGAACATTCAACAGAGGAGATCATGGAACAAAATCTGAATGATGGCAGATCTGGAACACGGATAATTGAAGAGATGGCGCAACTATACTTCCTGTTTTTTAAAGGAAAAGAGGAAAGCAAATCATAACTTAATTAAAAAGTGCAAATAAACATTTCAATTAGTAATGCAGGCCAGTACTTCTGAAAACAGCACTTAACCTGCTCAGTGACGACGTGTTCTGCAACGTAAGCTTTTGAGAGCAGAAACGCCATCTATTTCATCCACTGCTGTAAATACATTTACCCTGGTGCACAGTTTGTTGAATGAATGAATGAATGAATGAATGAATGAATATGTCTAGCACAGGGAAAAATCATGGATATGGTTGTCACTTAGGAGTGTCAGAGATTAATGAGTAGTGGTCAGTTAGGTGGATATAACAGGATCCTTGGGGTGAGGGGTTGGGGCCACCTAAAATCAGCGAAGCAGTAGAATACACACAATGTCCTACAGCAGCATCCCTGATGCGATGCCAGGCTGGGAAGATCTGCGTTCCCCATGGACAAGGTTCCTTTGGAGAAGGGCCCCCATGTTTATAGGGCATGAGGGCAGGGACTATGAGATGGTGAAACAGTGGAAGCTCCTGGACTGAGGGGGCAAGGAGGGGGCCCCGACGTGATGAGCGGTTGTGGGGGGCGGGTGTTCAGGAGAACAGCAACTGCGTTGTTGGTTTGTTTTTTTAACAGCTTGATTGACATGTACGTACTCACATATCATGCATTTAACCCATTTAGCGTATACAATTCAGTGGCTTTTAGTATACCCACGGAGCATTGCATCCTTGAGCTGTCAGACCTGTGGCGTCAGTTCCCAGCTTACCTACCCTGCGTGTGTGTACGAATATGTGTGTGTGCACATGTGAATTTGCATGTGCGCCCACTCGTGTGTGTGCATGATGCGGGGAGGGGCATGGAACCACCAAGCCGTCCAGATCTGCCTCTCTCCATAGTGTTGGGAACATCCGTGTAATATCAGTGAACTTTTCCTGTGTGTGCTCGCTCCGAACTTGATTTTATCTGACGATGTTGCCTGAAATTTCATAAGAAGCTATGGGGAAAAGTCATATGTCACTGTTTCAGGTGACCAATGAATTACAATGTTAAAATTTTCAGTGAAAAGTTTTCCAACGTTAAATTCACATTAATGATTTATAGCCTTTTATTCACAACTTACAAATGCCTTGCCAAGGTCATCTAAGCCTCAGCTGTTCCTGTAAAAGTGAGAGCGACTGTTTAACAGTCTGGCAAAATGCAGCCTAGAGAAATTTTCATTTCAGAAAATAACGTGACGTGGTTCTCTCACACATTCTAGAAGGGAGCTCAAACATTTTCATTGTCTGTTTTTGTATTTATATACCCTGGCATTCTGCAATGTGTATGTTTGTGTGCATGTGTTCACGTACTCATACATATTTGCATTAGCACAAATTATTCTATTATAGCAAATTCTTCAGAGGGTTCAGATTTAAATAATACATGTATGTTACTAGTATATTTAGTAATGGTAATATATGCTACATGATATATTGTATATATTTTTATATATACTACTGATACATAGTATGTATTTTTATTGCGTATAATATAGAAAGTATACGATATCAAATATATGATACATATTTACTAT
>NW_011888893.1:1638626-1656129 GCF_000151845.1 Pteropus vampyrus
TTTAGTATCTGCTAAAAAATAGATTTTGCATTCTGAATTAACTATTTTCAAGTGAACTGTTGTTGTAAACTCTGTCTGTGCCTGTGCCTGAAGAATGTAGGTGGCTAGAAAGACAATATTTTCCCCATGAGGAAGAATTGACCTTTTTTTTTTTTTTAATTTATAAAGAAATAGTTTTTTTCTCTATGCAGTTATAATGAAGATAAAATAATGAAAACAGTAGTAGGGGGAAATTTTAAATTATAAAATTCTATCATTGTAAAGAAAAAAAGCTAGAAGTCAGGTTTTTAACCCATGAGTGAAATTTTTATCATGCAGTGCATTTTGAAAAAAAATTTAAAAGGTAAGTAATATTTTCTAAAATAACCTTACTTTATGAAGATTTATGATGAAACTTATTTTGCCATAGAAGGAATTCTTAGATATTTAAAAACAATGGGAAATTAGTCTGAAAGTGCTTTTTCCCAGTGTGTAACACGTATTTATTACCTACAGAATGAAAAACAAAATCATATTTTGGATCTTTAAGATCTGACTTAGCAAAAAGCTAATTTGCTTTGAGGCCCTTTGATGCATTTAATTTAATTTATTGGAAGCAAGTTAATATGAAATGATAAAATAATTATTAAAATGGAAATAGAAGAAAAATGAATCAAATCAATGGGGTGTGTAGGGGGAGTGGCCGGTTACCGTACCTCACAGAATAATTCCCAGTTTAATCACATTAAATCTAATTGTTACCAGACAGATGATGGGAAATATAGCTTTGCTTTGTAACAGAGAGAGGAAGCGAGAAAGGCAAAAAACAAAAAGCCAGAATGTTGGTAAGATAAATCAAAGAGTAAACTGATACCGGAAACCAAAATGGAGTTCTTAAGGAGACACTGCCTCTTTGCCATCTCAAAGGAAAACTTTTAAATGGATATTGTGTGGTTTTAGAAAACTAATTGTAGTTTGTAAGCTATCCATATTCAAGTCGATAATTACATACAGAATGACCGGCATTGTCCAGACACTGTGCGGCTCATCTGTTTTCCAGCTGATTAAGTTTCACTGATACCTACAGCAATGGCAGTGCCAAGTTTTACTGATCAATGGCAGTCCTCATTAAAATGGTGATAAACAGTCTGTGCAGTGTACCTTGATCTGTTGTCTTATTGTGTGTTGAATGTGTGAAGTAGTAGAATTTACAACAATCTGACTACATACATGATTTATATCGGCAGGATTAATTTTATACAACTACATATAGTTTCAGACTTCTGTGAAATAAATACAATGAGTTCTTCATTGTTGTTTTTTAAATTTTGTGATTAAAAAAAAGCTATTCCAAAATTAACTTGAAGAAAGTGTAGATTATTCTGAATATTGTACATTTTTAATAGCCTCATTTAAAACTTTTTTAAAAATTTACATTTTCGCAGTGGGAAAAGAGTCCTTTGTTTAATTCTGCCAATTTCTCTCCATCTTTAGCGATGCCATTTTAGTCTAAACTTCTGTAATATTACAGCAATATTCTAGCAGGCTTTTCCTCTTCTTGTATCTTGTCTTCTTCCTATTCTTCAAACCACATTCTGGGAGATCTTGAAAAGAAATATACAAAACGAATCATTTCACACCAAGAGTGTGTTGGAGTACGTGATAAAGTATACATTTGAAAATGTAAACAACAGAATGATAATAAGCATAAATACCTAGTTGTAGCTTTTGGCGGTATGGCGCATTGGTTATTCTGACGATTCCTCACATAAAAAACAACCAGATCCTCTACAAAAGAGATTATCCTATGTTTTTTTTTTAGATAATACATTGCTGGGATCACAGGAAATTAGAAAAACCCCAGGCCTTCTCATCTCATTTTCTGATCTCCATGGCACAAAGTGGCAGTAACTTTAGTCTAAAGAAGGATGTTTTCTGAAGGAAAATCAATGAGGATATGGGGTTTGGGGGCAACTGACTTAAGAGTATTGGTTTTCTGATCATCTCACTGTGGGTTCCCGCCTTTTTCAGTCGTTATTTGCGATGTGGGCACATTAGCAGGCTGCTGTCAGAATTAATTAATGTGGGAATTCCATTGAGATTTTCGAACAAAAGATTCTTGACAAGTATTGGTGAGATTCTAAGACATTTGACTTCACTGAGAAGTTTTACTGTCATGACTCCTTTAAAAATCTCTTTACTTTTGGAGATGTGTTTCCAGTTTGGGTGATCGCTAATGATGGACTTATTTTTAAGGGAAGATAAGTAGAAGGATATTATTGACTTCTTTCATATTAAGTCAAAACATTTAAAACAACTCTGAACTTAAAGAAGTAATAGAAATGAGTATTTGAACACAGAGGTATTTTCAGACTAAATAGTTCATGATGAGTCAAGGTTTGGGATGACAAGGAAGGGTTAGAACTGTATGATTTTAGTCTCTTTCTATGGGGCCCTGCAACTTTGTAGACAAAAGAAGAAAGAAAACAATTATGTATAAGGGGCTATGGGGACTTAAATGTGATGTAAAAGATGGATAGCCCACCCATGCTGTCACTTTCTGGCTGCCCTCTGAAGAATGAGGACTCCTTTCTGGAACCAATATGATGGGAAAAGCCTTTCCCCTCGAGTTGGCAGGATGTCCCTATACACAGGACAGAGTTTTGAATGCAACAAAAATTGCTTTCTGATGGAAAGAAGGTTAAGATTGGGGTGGGGGGTGGGGGGTGGGTTAAGCTTATGTTTTTTTTTCTTTCTCACTGAGTCATCTGTTTCTATTTTTGATCCATTCCAAACTTGCCTTAGCTTCTTCTCAAGTCGCTGGCAAAGTGGTCGTTCTTCTTGGTTACCGGTTCCTAATTCCAGATAAGCTGGTATTCCACAGATCTAGCTTCTTGAATCTTAGTTTACACCTTTTCCTTTAATCATGGTGCCTTAGCCTTTTTCCATTATCAACATATATTGAGCACTTGCAGTGAGTTGCATGTTTTGTTAGGCACCTAAAAATGCAATAGAGAGCAAGACACCCATGGGTACTGCCTTCCTAGAGCTTCCCACACAGGTTTTTGTGTAAATGTCAAATATACAAACTATATCTTGCATTTTAATATAAATGGAGCATTTAAATTGACACTTATCGATACTTGTAAACTACTATTTAAAAGAATACTAGTCTATGGCCATGCCACTCTGAACAAGCCCAATCCTGTCTGATCTCGGAAGCTAAGCAGTGTCAGGCCTGGTTAGTACTTGGGTGGGAGACCACCTAGGAGGACCAGGTGCTGTAGGCAGAAAAAATAAATAAAAAATAAGGGATTGTAAGTTGACAAGGTCCTTGCAATCTGTGAGGTCAACCAAGGATTGCCGAAAGAGAGAGAGAGAGAGAGAGAGAGAAGGAGGGAAGGAGGGAGGGAAGGAAGGAAGGAAAGAAGGAAAGAAGGAAAAGAATAGAATACTAAATCCCAAAGTGTCTTTTGGAAAAGGAATAGGACATTTTAAAATCAGACGAGATATGTCAATCCTTGAATGCCAATGCAATGGCCGAGGACTAGGAGGGGGAAATGTAATTCAAAGCAATTTAGAAGTGTTTACTTGCAATCACTTGGGAAAATTACTTTAGGACGTTTTGGAAATTATCTTGAACGTTTATTTATAGGGAGAGATGGGTAGGACATTATTGAATGTTTAGTCTTTAATACCTTTTTTTTTTTTTTTTTGGCTCAAAAGAAGCCTCTTGTTAAAAGAGAGAGAAATAGAATTAAGAACCCAACTAAGGGATTTGCTTAGGCCACATAAGTGGTTGGTGACAGAAATAGGAATCACATCTCTTGCCACTTTGTCTAGTACTCTGTCCATTACTGCACTCTGTGAACTTGCTGTTTCCGCTGACTGATAAGAAATCAGTCTCAGAACCGTTTCTTGAATATGTTAAAAAAGATAAACCCCTTCCCACATTCCGTAGGAACCAGGCTTCAGTTTGTAAATCTGAGGGCCAGGGGAGACTATTTTTTCTCATGATATGGCCTTTACTGTTCCTGGCTCATGCCTGGGGGCAGAGAACTAATAACAATAATGGAAGCTACGTCCTTGCACATAAACATTTGGCAACTCACAGCATGAGATGTCTTGTCAGCACAGGGGATAAAAATAATGGTGTAAAGATTTACTGTCAAGGAGCTGGAGCGGCCTCAGCAGGATGGCAGCTCCAAGCAGATAGATGGGCTGGCATGCTAAGGTCACCTGTGTTTACACTGATAAATGTGTGTGGTTTTCCTAGCCTGCATCACTGTATTGAGCTTGTGGTTTTTGTAGCACCTGTAGCTCTCTCTAGAATGTATCTTTCTGTTTCTATGGAGAGACAAGTAAGCCTCCTCATCCTTTGACTTCCCAGAAATAAATGATACGATTGGTGTGAAAGCAATTTGCAGCTAGACAAGATGACTTATAAATATTAAGAATTATATATGATATTTGTATTAGAATATATGGACGTAGTCAAAAACAAGTAGAGTTGCATAATTGGTGAAACATTTACTAAATTTAGTTTCAATATACTGATTTGGTTCCATCCCTTAATATTTATGTTGAGGCTTTTTAATTTACCATTTTCTTGACTGAAACGATTGCGGCATGATGTTTTAAGAAATAGGACTTTGGCTTATAGTACAGTTTCTTTTGGGTTTTTCTTTTTAGGTTTTTCTTAGGTTTATTTATCCAGAGTTCAATAAAAAGCTATTTTTCTTGAGTTCTAAAGTATGTTTTAGGTATCTGTTATGAAATCATATGACTACTAGGAATTTAGATAAAAATCATTTTATTTCTGAATATTTTTATTGGAAAATCAAGTGGATCTCTCTTGTAAAAACAAAATGCCCTTTTATACAATATACAAGTTTACGGAAAATCTACAATTATACCTATCAACATAGCATGTTATTAACTTATAGGTTACAGGGTTATAAATTTATGTGACTGGCTTTTACCAAGCATACTCAAGTTTTAGTCCATGATACATGATAGGAATGCAATTTTCTTTAAATATGCAAATTTTAAAAGCTATATTTATTTCAATATCACTTTTATTGCCTAAAATCATGCATTGTTTTATTTTGTCTACAGATATATTGTTCCCCAAATCATCTTTAATGAAAATCTTTTTCCATTCTAAGATAATATTTGATTTTTGGAAGCAGGTAAATGCCAGTTAAAATCAAAGCTTATATATATAGCAAATAATTGGCCTTTCTGGATATTACTTATTTAAAATAAAACACAAATAATGACTGTAATGCAATACAACAGGTGTTTCTAACAAATATAGACACTGGAAAATGCATTACTAGTTGATTTTCTGTTTTATCTATTAAGTCCTTTTAAAGATACTTATGGAAACTCTCTCTTGTAAAATTATGGCTAATTATAAAAGAGAATCTTTAGGAAACCAGCATTCTGTGATCTCTCGTTGATTAAATGAAATAAAATTTAGTGTGAGGTTGTTTTAATTGTGTAAATACCCTTTCCTGTCTTCTGAGTAGCTCTCTAGAAATAGGGAAAAATATGCGATGGGTTTTGTTTGGGTGGTTCCATTGTAGCTTAGCAAGGTCATGCATTATATTGTCTATTATCAGATAAAATTTCTCAAAAACAGATGGCAACCAGGCAGTGTTAGAAAATTTATAATTTACTATCCTGTGCTAAAGACAAATGACTGAGTAAAATTGCAACCTCATTAAACATCAAAACAATCTTCAATTATTCTGACTGGTTCTGCATGTTTTACCCTTTATAAGGTCTTTTGGCTGAAGACCCAAGTTCATCTATTATTGCTGCTTTCTTTCCATCTGCTAAAATTGTTGCACACATACTGATTTTGCATTCTAAACTGTTTTACCTGGCAAAGCAGCTAAGCAAAGCTGTCTTGTCTTCATTATGACTCATTTTATTTTTCAAATACCGAGCCATTAGAATTAGAAGTCACACAGAAAGAAAAATAATCAGGTATATTAAAAACAACAATTTGAAACACTGTAGTTGACCCTAGAAACGGCTCAAGGTTGGAAACTGTCACCGATCCCTGTTAAATTCAGCAAGCAAACCGAAGCAGTTTACTTTCACATTTTACTAAATGGCCACTTTTAAGCATCCAGAAGAGACTGCAGCTTTCCAGGGTGGATGACTCTGTTGGTTTCCTGAGCAGTTAGGGGCTTGCGTGGCTTGATAAGTATGCCAGCGTGAGCAAAGAAACACAAAAGCAGCTATTGTTAAGGGAGTTGGGTAGATTTTTGCCAAGACTTTACCCATCAAACCTCTTCTGTGAATCAATGATTAAAATGTGTTAAGTTTGGCAAAATATTATTGTTGTTGTTGTTGTTTTTTTACTGACTGCAAAAAATAAGGCTATAATCAATGAATATTTACTACTAGACTGATTGCCTAAGAAACCGAATCATTGACCAGGGTACCCTTCTGAAAATCAAGATAGAAAATAAATGTATTTCATCATATCAATCTGCTTCAATATTTTCCCAAACTATAGATTAAACATTTCTATTTTTGACATTAAAGCTTCAATTCATCTTGCCTCTATCTTTCTCCATATCTTATCACAGTCTTGGCTCAGACAATGTCACTTTGCTTTACACAGATCGAGGATACGCCAAGTACTTTATTGCCTATGTGTGCTTGTGTGTGCGTATGCACATGTGCTAGCTCCACAGTAAGAATGATCCTTATAGTAATGTCCCATTTACCCTTGCATAGAGCTTGACTTCTAAAACAAAACTTTAACTATTCCACTAGGAAATGGTATCTTCGTCCCCTGAGCTTTTAATCTCTTTATAACTCATTCAACATTTCATCCTATGTTTATGGTGTTTCTTTATGTAGTTTAAAAGTTGTCTTGATATTTAAAGTTGGCATTATGCGTTTAACCTATCATGAAAGTCAGTCATGAGATTTCCAGCTAGAACTTTATGAAAGAAGAGGTCTGGATTTCCTCCTCCCTTCCCCACCTTCGAGGACCTGGCAAAGGATGTTGTAACAGCTACTTCATAAACATTTTTCCAGGTTGCTCTGATATTTCTCTAACGATTCACTCACTTTTTGTCTCTCTGTTTCTGGCTCTGATTTATATTTATTGTCAATTATTTTCTCTTTCGCTCTCCTCTCTCTCTTCCTTTGCCTTCTCTGTTTGTTCTAGGTTTTTACTTTGTTCCTCAGCCTTGGTTTGCTGACATCCAGCCTGGTTCACAGTACTGTGCAAATCCAATCTTTTTCCTAGCTTCATTGAGATTTAATTGAAATAGAATACTATGACAGTTTAAGATGTACAATATAGAGATTTTATGTGTGTAATATTGCAAAATGATTCCCACAATGAGTTTAGTTATCGTATCCATCACCATACGTAGTTAGAATTTGTGTGTGTGTGTGATGAGAACATTTAAAATCTACTCTCTTAGAAATTTTCAAATATACAGTATAGTATTGTTAACTACAGTCATCGTGCTGTGTGTTACTTCCTCAGGACTTAGCTGTTTTATAATATGACGTTTGTACCTTCCCACCACCCCACCGCCCGCCCCTGGCAATCACTAGTCTGTTCTCTGCTTTGTTGATTTTGTTTCTTTTAGAGTCCACGTACAAGGCAATGATTTTTATGGATATGACACTCAAAGCACACGTAGAAAAAGCAAAAATAGACAAGGGGGACTAAAAAGCTTCTGCACAGCAAAATAAATGATGAACAGAATGAAAAGGCAACCTGTCGAATGGGAGAAGATATTTGTAAACCACATATCTCATAAGGGGCTAATATCCAAAATATATAAGGAGCTCATGACACTCAGTGGAAAAAAACAAATAATTCAATTTAAAAATGGACAAAGGACCTGAATAGACTGTATTTCCAAAGAAGGTATTAAAATGTTCTATTAATAAGTACATGACAAGGTGCTCAACATCACCAATCATCAGAGAAATGGAAATCAAAACCACAGTGTCATACCCAGTCACAAGGACTCCTGCATACACTTCTAGGATCTATATTCCATTCAATTAATAATTTTCATTGTTAAGAAGAGTCTATTTTTAAAAGTAATTATTTGCAAAAAAAAAAATCTTTTGAGAATGCAAAATACCTAGGGATTTCAATTTTATTAAACAGCCACATGTGATAACTATATATACATATTTTTTTCTTTTTAATAAAAGTAATCCATTGTTTGGGAAATCAGCAGTGCCAAATTCTAAAGACAAACTTAAGCCTATGAAATATAAATTAAAGCACATATACATATGAAACAGTGCAATGCATGTAATGTTTAAAATCAACTTTGAATTTCAAAACTCTTGGCTAGTGAGAGGCTGAGAGCATCACTTGTGTAGGGGCTATGAAGTTGAGAGGAGTAAAGTGACCTCTGACTCCAGCTCATGGCTAGGAACAAGGCTAGATTCACCAGCATTGCAGAGTGTGCTCTGTACTGGGATGGTCCTCTTCAACATGCTCTCAGTATTTTGAATGAAGGCATGGATGAGCAGCTTATAAAATTTACAAATGGTAAAGAAAAAAAAATTTTTAAACTGAAATTATCTTGAGAGTTTGGGATTCCAAGATGATTTATAGTGTGGGTGTTCGAATAGGATTTTGAGAAGAGTTTTGCATGTTCCATGATTTCTGCACCAAGCAAACACGATCAGAGTTTGCGCTGATGGATGTAGAGTGTTCATTTAGTAAAAGAAATACTCATTCTCTTCATTTTGGAGTGTTATGATTAGACCCGATCTGGAATGGGTTGTGCATTTCTGCATATGGCATTTTAAGAGCCAGCGAAATAGGAGAGAATGAATTAAGGAGGAGGATCAGAAAGATGAGATATTTAGAAATGATGCTTTATGAGGAACACAGAGTAAATGGGGTGTGTGTAGTCTGAAGAAGAGGATGCTAAGTGGTTCCAAATGATAAAAACTTTGCACCCTAACATTTGCGAGTCAAATGCTAGGTGTGATCCTCATGACCGACCTAGTGGTGAGGTGAGGCGTGAATGCAGGAAACTGTACCATGGTGCAGAATGTGGTAAGTGTGATAATAGCTCATACTCAGTGTCCGGTAAGGGAAATAGATGCCCCTAGGTCTTACAGGCAGAGAGAGAGAGATGCAATATAGGGGAAAGGAAGGTGGTATTATTCCTCAGACGGAGAGCAGGAGGCTGCTGCAGCCCTGTGGGTAGAACCTGGGACCCCACACTCACTGCTGTTGTGAGCAGGAACCACCTTCCCCATAGCTTCTGGAGACACGGCTTCTGCTGATGCTACAGGTGACTCAGCTGGTACCTTAGGCAGATGCCGCCAGGAACCCAGTGCTTCCTTTCTTCTCTGGCCTTCAACTTAACCTCCAGATCTGACCCAATTCAGCTGAAAAGGGAATCTTGGAAATGTTAGTTTTCTGATTTCCAGTGATCCAGGAAAAGGGCACAGCAGAGGTTATGGAAAGGTAGATATGCGGCTGGTTACCAGCTGGCATAGGTAGGATTAAAAGTTACTGTAGAAACAGAGGTCCAGGTAGGATATAGAGAGATAGCCAACTGACATGGTTATAAAGACTTCATATCTTCAAATATTTGAAGAATTGCCCTGGGAAAGCCAGAGAGATGTTCTGTGTTGCTCCAGTAAATGATAGAAGTCATTCAGAGATGAAATTTAGCTATTTATGAAAAATAACTTTTATAACTAGAATTCATGGCAGAATGATCCACTCCATCATTATATGAAGTATTCAAGCAAAGCTTTTATGGTAATTTTTTCATGGATGCTGTGGAAGGGATTCTTATGTGTGGTAGATTGGATTGGATGACATCTACAGTCTTGAAATTTTACAATTTTATGACTTCTGAACTCATCTAGAAATAACAAAATATAACAAGTAGATGAATTAATATGCAAAACATTAAGTGAAACTAACAAAAGGAATTCAGTTTATTCAACATGATTCAATAACCTGGAAAACAATGCGTACACGAAGAGGAAATAAACAATAAGCTTTTATCAGCCCTTTTCAGGTTCTGAACTTTTTAAATAAATATCCATCAGTGCTCCAAATAATAAGCCTTTGAGGTTCCATGCAGGATTTGGGTAGGAAAATGTGCCTCCTTCTACACAGACATTGGCACAGTGCTGAAGGGTGGCAGCCAGCTAGCCAGCCTCAAATGTCAAGGCCAGAAGCAGCATCTGTGTGTGAGAGCAGATTATCCCATTGGTAAACTCCACTCATGGGCAAGGGCACAATTATGCCATTATTGACTAAAAAACCCTTTCACCTGAGCTCTAGTGATGCAAGGTGATGGAGAAGGATGCATTTCCTTTATATGGAAGAGGAAGGAACTTAGAAACTGATAGACAAAAAAATAAAATGAAATATAAAATAAAATAAAGGAAAGAGAACAATGTAGCTTCATTTATTATGCCAATGAAAAATACTCTAATGAACTCCATATATCTCATGATTGGATGGTATCTAAGTAGCAAGCGAATGGGGTCTAGCTCGTCCACTGTAGAATCCCTTATAAAACATCCCAGCCCAGTGGTCCCCAGTAGGCTTGAGCAGAATCAGTGATAGGAAGTCAGGATCATCATAACAGCCCACTGGGAGGTAGGAGAGCAGAGCAAAGAAAGACCTGGGTTCAGATCTTCACTGTGCTGGTCATTAGCTGTATGAACTTAAGTATTTTATGTCATCTGTAAGCATCTGCCTCAAAGGGTTGTTATAAGACTAAAACAGACAATGTGTGTAACACTATCTCGATAGATGGTGTCCGTCATTATTATATTAAACTATATATTAAACTTTATAGTAAATGGATTTCAGTTTCCCTGTAACTCAAGCCCATTAATCTTCATTATGGTTCGGGAGATTCACGTGATACAGGTATTTTATCCTTTACTGTCAGACTTTCAAATATTTGCCTGTAGGAATCGTGACTTCGCTTATTATTGCTTTTATAGTCTAAAGGTCCCTGTTTTCTCATCCTTTTCTCATATTTCATGGTCCCCGGTCACCTCATGACCCTCCTGAGGATCGATGTTCTGAACGCGCGCTGAGGCTGGGACTGTGATGGACTGTGATTAAGTGGTCGAAACACAGAGATAAGGATGAGAATGGAGGACGGAAAGTGCTGGAACAGGTCCAGTTTGGGTTTGGGACTAGGAGATTCAGCAGCTCTGATTTGTTTCCTTTTATTCACGTGGTTCTGAGATTGGCTTTTTTCCAGAGGCACTGAGCTGTCTGTCACTCCACACACTGCTTCTCACCTGGCTTTGCTCACAGGTTGAATACAGGCTGCCTGTGTGATGTGTTTTGGGTTTCCAGAAACGTTTCACCCCAAAACGCACTCTTCTCTGATTTTGCATGAAAATCATATATTTAATTCTTTACTATTTTATCTGAAATGTCCACAGACAACCCTGAGTTAAACCATACCTTAGCTAATTTACTTATAACATATATAAGTCAGATTCCTTAAATTATACTTCAATGCATTAAAATTCATCCTATAGGTTGTTTTTTTGTACGTATAACTTTATAAGAGGCTGCCTATCTCTAGTTGTGCCATTTTGTATTTCCACTAGAAAAATATGAGCGTTCTGGTTGCTTTCCATCCTCACCAGCACTTCCTATTGTCTGTTCGTATGTTATACCTATTCATTCATTGTGTTCCTAATAGATACATAATGGTTTCTGACTGTGGTTTTAATTTGTAGTTCCCTCTTGTTTATTGATATTGAATATTTTTTTATGTGCTCATTTGCCATCTTTATGTCTTTTTGGTGAAGTGTCTGTTCAAATCTTATGTTAATTTTTAATTGGATTGTTTGTTATCTTATTGAATTATCTTGTTGAATTGTGAAAATTCATGTATATGATCATATACATATATTTACATATATTTATATACATACATATATATATATTTATGTACCAGTTCTTAATCATATATCTGTTTTGCAAATTCTTTTTCTAGTTTCTGTATGTTTTTAAATTTATTAAGTTTCAAAGAACATCAGTTTTAATTTTTATCAATTTTTTAATGGTTTATACTTTTTATGACTTATATGAGAAATCTGATCTTAGCATAACCTATGTCACAAAGATTTTTCTCCTACGTTTTCTTTGGGAAGTTTTATATTTTTATACTTTACATTTAGGTCTGTGATATACTTCAAGTTGGTTAAGATCTTAAGAAATGTTTTTGCATATGAATATCCAATTTTTACATAACATTGTGTTGAAGACATTATCTTTTTTGAATTGCCTTAATGTCTTTGTGGAAAATAAATTGACTATATACTTGTGAGTCTATAGCCACACTCTTTATTTTGTTTCATTGATGTTTATTTATATCTTTTTACCAATACCATGTTGTCTTAATTGCTTAGTTTCATATTAAGTATAGAAATCAGGTAGTATGAATCCTCCTTGTTTCTCTTCCTCAAAGTTGTTTTGTTCATTTTAGGTCCTTTGTTTTTCCATACAAAGTTTAGAATTAGACTGCCAAATTGATTATTTTTAATATTGCATTGGATTTGTACTTCAGTTTGGAGAAGAATTGACATTCTAACAATATTGAATCTTCTGTGAACGTGTTACATAGTGCCATTTATTTAGGACTTTTTATTTATCTCTTTAATGCTTTGTATCTTTTAAGCATTCATCTTTTGCATATATATATTGTTAGCTCTATTTTGTATCTTATTGCTATTTTAAATGACACTGATTTTTTTCTTAATTTCAATTCCTAGTTATTTATTTAATTATAAAGGAATACGATGATTTTTCTGTCTTATATCCTGTGACCTTGCTAAACGTACTTACTAGTTATAGTAGTTTTTCTGCAATTATTTGGGATTGTTTATTTAGACCACTTGTGTGTCTACTGGAAATACAGATTCATTTTTTCCTTGCCAGTCTGTATTTATTCATTCATTCATCCATCTACCCATCCATTCATCCATCCATCCATCCATCCATCCATCCATTCATTCATTCATTTATTTATTCATTCACTTTTTGCTTGCTTTATTGCATTGATTAGGACCTCCAAGTGAGAGTGATGATAGCAAACCTCCTTGCCTTATTATAAGTCTTAGGGGAAAAGCATTCAGTCTTTCTCTATTAAATATAATGTAGGTTGTAGACTTTTTATATGGAGAGTTTGAATAAGTTCCCCTCTATTACTAGTTTGCTATGAATATTTATTGTGAGTGAATGTTGAATTTTGCCAAATCATTTTTCTCCATGTATTGAGATGATCATATACTTTTTCTTTTTAGTTTATTGATAAAGTAAATCACAATTATTGACTTTTGAATATTAAATCAACTCTGCATTCCTAGAATATACCCCATTTCTCATGGTATGCTATTTTTTTTTCATATATTCCTGGATTTGACTTGTTAATATGTATAAGGATTTTGTGCTATGTTCATGAAGTTTATTGGTCTGTAGTTTTATATGATTTATCAGCAAGTTTAGCTCTAGGGTAATATTGGCCTCATAAAGTGAGTTAGAAAGGTTTTTTTCCTTTTTTATTTTCAAGAAGATTTGCATAGGAGTAATATTTTTACTTTCTTCAGTGTTTGGAAGAATTCACCAGTGAAGGCATTTGGGCCTAAAATTTACTTTTTTGAAAGGATTTTGAATTCAGTTTTTTTCCTGAATATAGAACTAATCAGGATATATTTCTTCTTGCATGAACTTGAATAGTTTATATCTTTGCATGTGTGTCCATTTCGGCTAAGTTGTTGAATTTATTGACATAAATGTGTTAATAATGTTTTCATTGTCCTTTTAATAACAATAGAATCTTTATAATGTCCCCTCTTTCATTTCTGATATTGATAATTTGCCCCCTCTCCCTTTGGCTGGCTAGAGGTTTTACATTATGATTGATAATGATAAAGAACCAGCTTTGGCTTCACTTATTTTTATAATTTTTAAATCTGTTTTAAATTTTGTTGATTTCTAATTAAAATTTCTCTGCGACGGCCTCTTTGGCCCATGGTTTATTTGGATATCTGTGGGTTTTTAAATTTTCAAATATTGGGGAAATTTTTTAGGTATTTTTTGTTTTTAACTTGTGGTTTAAATTTTTTTTTTAAATTGTTGGGTAGTTCACACTGTATAAATTTAATTGTTTTAAATTTGTTAAAATGTGTTTTATCTCAGAATATGGTCTATCTTGGTGAATGTTCCATGTGTACTGGAAAGTGTTTTTCTGCTGCTGGGTATTCTGTAGATATCAAGTAACTTGATGTAATGGTACTTTCTTGAGAACACGTTTTGAAAGATATAGGAAATGTTAAGAAGTATAAGAGTTAATGATGCCTGTAATTAAAAAAATAAGCCAGGAGCTATGAGGAGACTTTTGCTGCAGCCACAGTGATAGCACAGTGACTTTGTCCTCAAGGTCGTGAAATTGAGTGACTGAGGCTGAGTAGAGGCAGACTGAAGAAGATCGTAAGCATACGTCTCCAATGACCCACATTCTCCATTGGTGTGTTCCCAGCTCTTTGATGGAGCTGTTTTGCTGTATTGTTTTGACATCAGATTTCAGACTTGTTCATTGAGTCCTCCTCTCTTCTTACTGTACATCAAGGATTAAATAAAGATCAGGGAAGGGGAGTTCCGAAAAGGCATAATTATTCAAATATAATTCAGTTATAATGTCAATTATGTGTAATGTATCACATGGCCCCCCAAATCTGTGTCCTTAGAATTTAATTTGTACTTTTAAGGATATAGTAACATCTTCTGTGGAAATGAGCTTTAAAATAGACCCAATATTTGGTAATCTGGGTTTTGAAATGAGCTTTAAAATAGACCCAATATTTGGTGATCTGGGTTTTGGACCAACCTGTAGATAGTGAGAGAACCCCCCCGCCCCCTCTCCCAGAGCAGCAGTACTGTGTGGATGACACTTTGGAAGCACTGGAGAGAGATGGTTAGGTTACTTCCTCCCTTAGAAATGGATATTTAAAAGAGTTTAAGAAGAATCAGTACCCTATATTAAAAATCATGTCAGCTTTTCCCTTTAAACCCTAATATTAGAATTATACCATTTTTCTAAGCAACTTTGTTCAAATGTAACGTCTTTCTGATACTCTTTTTCTTAGACAGCTCTCAGGGATGAGAAGGAATTAACATAGCATTTTAGTTGTTTTTATTTTTCAAAACTTTTGGAGAGCTATCAAATTTTGTAATCTTTAAAAGAGGGTAGAGTCATGTTTTGTTCAAAGACAATTCAGTCTGCAGCAGGCCCTTTTAGAAGAATAGCTATAAAGGGACTTTTCCTCTCTGTTCTGAAGCTTTAGTGTACGCATGTGTTCAGCGTAATTTGTCTTTTTTTTTTTTAAGTTATGTAATATTTTAGGAAGAGCCAGATGCTGCTAAAGCAAGTAAATTCCTTTTGAGGAACTAGAAATCACAGACATTCTACTTTTCCACAGGCAACATGTGGTAAGGACGTGCAATTAGTTACATGCTGCGTAGCCTAGTGTTTTCCAAATCTTCAGGAAGAAGACTTTTAGAAAAACATGACATTTGAGTATCACGTGTAGAAGTAGTAGCCTTTGGAAGAAACGAAACCTTGACCTATAGGGATACTCCGACGGTCTTGCCAGCTCTAACATACCAACCTGTCATGGACAGTGTTTCTGCGTCCATGAGAAACGTAGCCAAAGATTTTCCTGGACTTGACACCCAGAGGACAAAACAAAACTTACGCTTCTAGGTGTGTGAAGTCTGGCAAAGGAAATGTTAAAATCCCCTGCCTTCCTTATCTATAGGCGTATAGACACTTCGTGATTAAGGAATATACTTTCGCTGCTTTATTTCATAGTGCAATAGATAAAACCCGCTCAACAAGCCTGGGATGTGACTATAAGCACCTCATTTTAATTTCACTCTTTTAACAGTCTACAGTCTCACATGTCTAATCTCGGTAACAAAAAAATGTTGCGTATCTGTCTTGACCACATCACTCTCGGTAATGCAAGATCCCCAGTACTTGTGTGACCCAGGCGGGAAGAGGGGGCTGTCCCTCACACCACAGACTAGCTCCCTTCCTCTACTGGCCGCCACTGAGGGTTTGCCCTGCCCATTTTGGTGGATCATCACTGCCACGGGGCCTCACTCACTGGCCAGGGTTTTTAAAGAAGTCAGCCCTGCTCCCTTTTTTATTAATTACTTCCATATTTCTCACTTTGTTCTTCAATGGTGATTGACTCAGCTTGAGGCGCTCCCAATTCACGAACACAGTTCATTCCCAGGGGCCAGCCAGCTCTTGAGTGCTGGACCGGAACAGATTAACAAAGGAATACAAAACTCCCAACACTTCTCTCCATAGAAGTTCCCTTAGGGATTAAGTAGTTGTTGTTGTTGTGTGTGTTTCCTCCCCCTCCATAAACTTTCATAATCCAAAGGACCCGATTTTTCTCCCTTTTCCTTAGACCATGGAGCTATTTGTTTGTCCTTCTAATGAGGGCCATCCTTAGTGACACTGAGATTTTTTAGGGACCCCTCAGGGATGTCAAGGTGCCTGGACCAACGAAGGAATGAAAAGCAGAGATGGGCCACTTTCGGTCTCTGTCTTTGCTGGCACACTCTTCCTCTAAACACAGTACTCCTCCCTGTGCTGTAACCGCCCCCCCCCCGACACACACACACACACACACACACACACACTCACTCACTCACTCACACAGAGGCAACTCTGTAAAAACCCAGCCAAAAATGTAATCTCTACTAGTGCTTGGGTAAATCCCGACCATAACTTGGGGTTAGAATTCAGGGCTGTTAGTGATGACGAGAGTGACTTCTATGCTCCAGTTTCCCCATCTGTAAAGTGGGAGCCTCGTAATTCAGAAGGCATGTAATTTTTCTCATAAATAATTTAAACAATTCACCTGTAGCCCTTAGGGCAAACCAGAGTAACAACAGACATAGCCGTAATTGAGCCCTATATTTCTCCCTCCGTTTCAGTCGGAATGTTTTCACCGTCGCACAGATGCAGACTTCTCACTTGCATTTAAAGGTTTCTCCACGTGGTGCATCCCTAACGGAGATTCTGTCCTCCTCCCGCTCAGACCTCTGGTCCTGCAGACCTCTTAATGGAAATGACTCCTTTTTCTTCTATTCTTACGTAAATATCAGACTTTTATGAGCTCCGGGAGGTATGGTTTGGTTGTTTTGTTGTTGTCGTTGATTCAGTGGGATAGTCTGCATAAAGTCACGTCCTCTGTAGACAAAAATAAAGCTCTGAGAAGGTGAGAATGGGAGCAGCAAGGTTTTTTAAGGCTTGAGTCCGTGAACCATTCAGCACCAACCCAACTGCAGCTGCTGCACTGTTTTGGCCCAAGGACCACTGTAGATTAAAGGTGGGAGAGGGGAGGAGACACCTGCTTTGATGGGAAGGATGGCAGAGTCACATCACACAGGGGGTGTGGGACAGGAACACTGGATTCAGTCCTCTTT
>NW_011888893.1:1656179-1657655 GCF_000151845.1 Pteropus vampyrus
GCTTGGGTAAATCCCGACCATAACTTGGGGTTAGAATTCAGGGCTGTTAGTGATGACGAGAGTGACTTCTATGCTCCAGTTTCCCCATCTGTAAAGTGGGAGCCTCGTAATTCAGAAGGCATGTAATTTTTCTCATAAATAATTTAAACAATTCACCTGTAGCCCTTAGGGCAAACCAGAGTAACAACAGACATAGCCATAATTGAGCCCTATATTTCTCCCTCCGTTTCAGTCGGAATGTTTTCACCGTCGCACAGATGCGGACTTCTCACTTGCATTTAAAGGTTTCTCCACGTGGTGCATCCCTAACGGAGATTCTGTCCTCCTCCCGCTCAGACCTCTGGTCCTGCAGACCTCTTAATGGAAATGACTCCTTTTTCTTCTATTCTTACGTAAATATCAGACTTTTATGAGCTCCGGGAGGTATGGTTTGGTTGTTTTGTTGTCGTTGATTCAGTGGGATAGTCTGCATAAAGTCACGTCCTCTGTAGACAAAAATAAAGCTCTGAGAAGGTGAGAATGGGAGCAGCAAGGTTTTTTAAGGCTTGAGTCCGTGAACCATTCAGCACCAACCCAACTGCAGCTGCTGCACTGTTTTGGCCCAAGGACCACTGTAGATTAAAGGTGGGAGAGGGGAGGAGACACCTGCTTTGATGGGAAGGATGGCAGAGTCACATCACACAGGGGGTGTGGGACAGGAACACTGGATTCAGTCCTCTTTGGAATAATTGGTTTCAACCATCTTGCCTGTCTTGTTATTCTACTCAAATATATTACACACTCCACAGAAATAAAAGCCATAGTTTGAGTACTTCTCAAGTAGACATAGTGTATTGCAGCATTAGAGACTTAAAAAAATAAAATAAAATCATTAGACAATCACTTATTGATAAATGCATATTTTTAACCGGTACCATTGCAACCTCTGATTTGTGCTAGAATCCTTTGTTTTTGTATCATCTTGTTCCTGTACTGATAGGATCAGTGTTTTTTTTTTTTTTTTTTTTTTATTGGGCTTTTATTTTATTTTTGTAATCTGAATATATTAAAGCAGTAAATGTAATTTTCCACTTAAAACTATCATTATGGTTTTGGTTACTGTCTATTGCTCAGCAATTTTTTTCCTTATCAAAATTCTTCCTGGTTGATTTGCTTCTTAATTTTTTTTCATTAAATGATGTAAATTTTAGGAGAGTATTTTTTCAGTCTTACATTAGTTCAGAATCATAGACTCATGCATAATCTCTTTGATATTCAAATGACCCCCATTGGTTTGGGTATTTTATAACTTTTACTTCAGAATACTTTATTGCCTTTCATTGAATTCTTCTGGTTTGTTTTATTCCCCCTAATTTGTAAGTCATCCATTCTGTTTTCAAAATCACTTATCTGTAAATTTTTCTCATTACAGTGCTCATTTCGATTTTAACCAAAGTTCAGTTATAATATATCACACATAATGGCAAGTTTAAAGTA
>NW_011888893.1:1657705-1665642 GCF_000151845.1 Pteropus vampyrus
TTTTTTTTTATTGGGCTTTTATTTTATTTTTGTAATCTGAATATATTAAAGCAGTAAATGTAATTTTCCACTTAAAACTATCATTATGGTTTTGGTTACTGTCTATTGCTCAGCAATTTTTTTCCTTATCAAAATTCTTCCTGGTTGATTTGCTTCTTAATTTTTTTTCATTAAATGATGTAAATTTTAGGAGAGTATTTTTTCAGTCTTACATTAGTTCAGAATCATAGACTCATGCATAATCTCTTTGATATTCAAATGACCCCCATTGGTTTGGGTATTTTATAACTTTTACTTCAGAATACTTTATTGCCTTTCATTGAATTCTTCTGGTTTGTTTTATTCCCCCTAATTTGTAAGTCATCCATTCTGTTTTCAAAATCACTTATCTGTAAATTTTTCTCATTACAGTGCTCATTTCGATTTTAACCAAAGTTCAGTTATAATATATCACACATAATGGCAAGTTTAAAGTATGTAATAGAAATATTTACATTCTCTTTATAACGATTATACCAGAAATGAGATAGAAACTTACCGTTTTCTCTATTAAATAGGTAAAAGTAAGTTTTAATATAAAAAGTTTTGTAATATGTATATATTATGCACTAAAACCAAATCAGACACTGTAAAAGGTTCAAAAAGTATCCAGTATTGCCTCAGCTCAAAATGTATCTTTAAAGCCCTTAAAATTTTCTATTCTACATGGACTGCTTGACGTTTGTATATTACTATTAATGTCCAGACTTCATTTAACTTTTACCAGTTTTTCCATTAATATCTTCTTGCTGATCCAGGATCCGATCTAGGGTACCACATCGATCATTTCTTTAAAATTTGTTAAATGCCCCGTTTCTGACTTTTAATCCAGCTTTGTCAATCTGTCCATCCCTTTTGATGAATGACACATTGGCTGACATGTCCACCTGTGGTGGAAATGGTTCCATCCCTGGACAGTCTTGCAGGACGCCCCCTTCTCCATATCCTCCTGGAAAAGCGATATTCCATTCACCCCATTCCACAGACATATCCTAGGATGGTCTAGTGCCTCCTGTGCCTCCAGGAAGGGCATCTAGAAAATGTGGTTTTTATCGTCATGAAATTTAAACAAAACAGGAGAGGTAAATGATATGCCAGTAGGGATATTAAACAACATTGCGAGACAATATATGTAGGATGCATTTATATGGTAGAGACTGTAATACTAAAAGTATTACTTAAGGTAGGGCTTTTCAGAGAAAATTTCATGAAGATGAACTTGAACTAGACTTTGAGGAAAATGTTGGATATACAGTATTTGGAGAATAGGAGAAAATTATTTCAACGCAGAAAAATGAGTTATGAAATGGGATAGAAATAAATTTGCAGTCAACCGAAGATGGATAAAGAGATGCTGAACTTATTAGAACGCAAGTTCCATTTTGGGGTCAGTAGACAGAGGCCGATTGTATGGAGGAGGCAGTCACAGGTCAAGCAAATGATTTGGCTTCGTGTAGACCTGCTGTAGAGCTCTTTCTCCATCACTCCTGGTTATGACTTCGAGCATGATGTTTCACCGCTCAAAGTTTCATGTTCTTTTAATGAAAAATAAATACAGCGAGCATCTCTATTTCATGGTTTTTATGAAGAACAAATGGAAACACACGAAAAGAAATGAATGAGGACCACGATAAATGTTAATTCTTCAAGAATCTTGAGCTATTATTAATAAGTGAACACATGAAAAGTTAAGGTAATAGATGGCCTAAAATTCCACATTCAGGAGCCTTGGCTTTAGGTTCTAAACCATTTAAAAGTCTATTTTTTCCATTATTGTAATGCGAAGAGAATTATATATAAATCATAGTAATCTGGCAGGGATGTACAAGAAGGGTACCTAAAATTTCCAGCCGTGAAGACGAGAGGGAAGAAAGAAAGGCTGTGACCAAAAACTACAGATTCTGGAAATGCCGAGGAAGGTCGAATCTTTAGAGGCAAATCCAAGTAAGAATCAGCAGAAATGAGAAACTGGAGGCAGTTTCAGGAGAAATAATATTAGATGATTAAAGAGCTGGTGAACATGGCCAGTGAACATTTGAGTGACTAAGAGATCTAGGTTAGAGCAGAGCGTGGAGAGATGGATTGTTCGTTATCCAGTCAGCAACAGTAGCAAAAACGAACAATATGGAAGAATTCATGAAGAATGAAAGTTTAAATACACCTGAAAGGCAGGGCCCTACCATCGATGAGGCAAAAATCAGTCGTCACAAAGAAAGCCAAGGCATGTGAATGGCATATAAGGAAAGAATACTCAGGAGAGCATTTCAAGGAAATTTTAAGGCAATTATTAAGGTTAATGGAGCAGCCGGGGTACTAAGTTCCAAGACCACGGGACTTAGTAATGAGTTTTGTTGACTATTAAGGAGAGACACTCTTGGTAGAGATGCAAGCCAAATGAACAGCCGGAAGGGATCTTTTCATAAATATAATCATACTAGTAAGTGATCTCGACAGCACCCCTTACACATTCGTGCAACGCTCACACATGCGCACGCACACAGGTGCACACACACATATGCACACATTCTTTATTTCTCTTAAATTATCACAACAAGGAACTTTATATTCCTCCCCTCCTACTGTATATTTTTTATATTTATATTAAAGGAGCATTTGTTATAATTGGAAGTGCTCTATAAATAAAAAGGTGATCATTTTTGTTACCCATTAACTGATATGGTTGAGCACTGAAAACTCTCAAACAGTGACTATAGAGCAGGATTATAGAATGTCTAATTGTTTTGCAAAATAGTGTGTTTGAGTTATAGAAGGAGCCATATGCTGGACCCCATGGATGCTCAGCAGTAGCTAAGAAATATTGTCAATAGCACAACTAGTAGTTAGAAGACTAAATACCCAATATCTAGGGGAATAAAGCAAACTTTTTCCACACACACAATGTAGTTTGAAATTACACAAATCGAGGCACACTAAATTAACTCAGGAATACGACCATACTTATCAATTACATTTTAATCATTTATTTCTTAGATTTGCCCTGTACAATTTTTCCTGCCAAGTATTTGTCATCTCTAATAGAATTGCGATATTATAACTGCAATCTGGTTTAGATTTAGGAATAAGTGTTGTTGACAAAGTGTTTCAGGCAAAAAAGAATATATTGTTGAAAAATGTTACTTTCACGCTCTGTGGGATGAAGGAGCCTCAATTTCTAACACAAACGGATAATAACAAAGCAAAGTCCAGATCGATTTTACGCAAGCCTCTGTTTTAAGTGGAGTCTTTATACAACTCTACTAGAATGTTTTTGTAAAACTATTTTTGTGACTGCATTGAATTTCTCTCAGGCAGGAGCCACTAAGTTTAATTCCATGTTTATGGAATTTGGTGTATGATGCCACCAAATGATAGCTGTTAATAAATAGGTGCCAAATGAAAGAATGATTGAATGAGCAAAAGAATCAAGTAATTATCCACTACAACTACTAAGCTTAATAGGACTAACACCCAAAGGGAAATTTCTAAAATCTTCGAAAGTTTAGAGTTTAGTGCTGTGTTTGTAGGGGAGGAAAATATGTTTTTTTACCTTCTACCCTACATTCTCCTTTGAGTCTCTTCATCAAAAGACAGACTAACAGGAGACAAGCATACAAAGTTATTTAATGTAAATTTTTCGTGACCCAGGAGCCTTCGCAAGGAAATGAAGATACGAAGAAGATGTTATCCCTGAGCGTTTTGATGCTAGGTTTGATGAAAAGTACAAAGTCCTGGGAAAATATGGTAGGACACAAGGATCCGAGCTGAGTGTAGTGGACTAGGGAACACTTAGCAAGCCTACTTCTTTTAGATGCTTCTGGGCGTCGCTTGTCTTCAGAGAGGACGCTCCCTTCCTGGGGTGTAGGGAGGGCAGAAAGTCATTCCTGCCCCCGTCGTTTCTCAAGTTCCTTCAGAAGTACAATAGGCAACGTTCCCAAGATGCTGTGTTTTAGAAGTAGTGTGTCCTGTCACTCTGAAGGCCTCTGACCTACTCCAGAATGACAGATACGGAGGAAAGGAGGAAAGTCCTGTTTACTGAGCAACGATGTGTCACACATTTGATCAACAGCATCTCATTTATTCCCTCGGCGAAGCTTGGAGGTAGATTTTGCTTATCCAGGTTTGGAAATAAGGAAACAGAGGCTGAGAGGGGTTCGTTATTCGTTTAAGATCCCAACTTCATAGGAAGTAAAACCATATTGATCCCAGTTCTGACCGACTAATCCTGCAGAGCCTCCTGTTCCCTCCCGCCCCCTCTCTTCCTCCCTTCACCCCTTCTGCTCTGTCATCTGCTTTTGCTTGTGTGTGTGTGTGTGTGTGTGTGTGGGTGTGTGTGTGCGCGCGTGCGTGCGCCTATCTAATAAAATTGATTTGCTTACTTTTCTCCTTTACTTTCTAAAAGCAATTTCCCCATGATCTGTATCTTCCCTCCTTCCTTCCTCCCATTCCTTCTTTCCTTCCTATTTGATATTTGATGTTTTGACTACTGAATTCTTCCAGAACTCTCAGGTCTCTCTCCTCGTCCTGTCCCCCCAGGGCTGGAGAGGCACCTCCTGTCCCCGTCTCAGTATCCAGGACAGGTGGACATCATGGAACTGCCGTTGTCTGTTATCAGCTTCCTCACCAATGCCACAGCCAGCAAGACTGTGTCTCTTGAAAGACAAACACCACATTTAATTCCTCTACCCATCTCCAGGGTCCATGACGGTGCACAGCACAGAGAAGATACTCAGGGAAGTTTTGCAAAAAAAAACAACAACAAATGAATTGAAGGATTAATTAATTAACTAACATTTTGGGCCTCAAGGATATTGGTGATTTTCACCCTATATTGGCTCTTTTGCCAATTTCTCTTTCTTCTCCTACTAGTAACATATCCTCCCTTGTAGTCAGAGAGAACTCAGATCTTTGGTCACTTGAAACGGACGAGCAAACTATACCAATATGCAAGTACATATCTGAAGCCTACCTGGCTTAACGTACGGGTAGGCTAAACAGACAGCCTGAATTCAAACCGTAGGCCCACCAAGTGACTTGCTGTGTGACTTTAGGTTTTACAGCCTCTTATGTCTTAGTTTCTTCATCTGAAATGATGGGTAAGGCTTTTTGCTGTTTTATTTACTTATGAATTCTAAGTGCCTAGAACAAAATAGATACTCAGTATTTATGGTTGAATAATGCGTGCCATATAGTATCTTTTTTTTTTTTTTTTTGGTTGCAGTGAGATTTAAATAGGCTGATAAATGTTAAGTGTTCTAAGTGCCAGCAAAGTAGGAGCTCAATAAATATTATTATTATGTAAGTGCAACTCTTTACACAAACACTTTCACTAGTTACAATTTATTATGCCATTGGCTTTTTCAAAAGTTCTCATGTAAATATCTGTTAAAGATAATGTCCTTAATGCTGTTCATTGTTATCAATTTATGGCACAAACAGTTGCTTTCCATATCAACGCGTATGCTTTTTTTTATAAATCAATGGGGATTGCATAAGTATCCTCTTTTCTATTTCTCTTGGATACCAGGAAGCTTAAAATGAAATTTAATCTTTGAACTACTTCGGTCTTATAATTTTGGTAAAATTCTCTCCTATATGGACTATTTTTTAAAATATAAATTTGTTTCTGATACCCTATATTCTATAATATTATGTTCTGAATATTATACAATATTGTTCTATAACATTTTTTAAAAAAACATTATTTTAATAAATATGAAATATATACCATAAAGCAATTTGTATATAACCATGTTTCCATGTAATTTAATAATTTAAGTCTAATTATCAAACAATATCCATTGACAGATAAAGTAGAAAATATAATAAATTGGCCCTAGAATTTTTTTTGGACAATCAGATATTTGGCTATAAAGAGGCTTATAAATGTAATTTTTTAAACATAAATATCACGTTTGTTATCTTAATTATGATGTTTATAATTTTCAAATGTAATATTTTAAAGCTAAACCAAGGTATTCAAATATAAAAAAAGATACTCAAGTATAAAAAGAAAACAAATGCAAACGCTTTTATTTTTAACATAGCTTAAAAATAGCTCAATTTACACCGTTGAAAAACCGCATATGTAATTCAGCAAGAAATAATTCTGCAATACTCAATAGGACAAATTAGGTTCAACTAGAATAATTTATATTAGAAAGTCACCAATTAATGCTTAGGTACTTTTTAAGTGCAATAAGCCCTCACTTAACATTGTCGATAGGTTCTGCAATTTTAAAGCCAAGCAAAGGATAAAAAAAAACAATTTTACCATAGGCTAATTGATGCCTAATTTCCCAAGACATCTTATCAACCTTATAATGAAACAATATTTAAGAAAACTTTGAAGAAAACTTTGGATAAAGGGTTTAAGACAATATCTAATTAATTTGATTCATGTTTTGATATCTTGGTATCAGTGTGCTTTGACCTCTATACCATATTCTTCTGTATAATTTCTACAGGCTTTTGTGGTTACCATCGGGCTTACAGAAAACATCTTAAAATTATAACACCCTATTTTAAGCTGATAACAGCTTAATTTCAATAGAATTCCTACATTTTACAATATTTTCAATATATCATCTCATTCTCCCTTGGCCTGAAATGTTTCTCTTGAGAAATCCACGTGGTCTTACGGGGGTTACTTTGTATGTAACTTGTCTTTTTCTCTGACTGCTTTTAAAAATCTGTCTTTGACAATTGAATTATAATGTGTCTTCTTGTAACCCTCTTCCAATTTAGCCTATTTGGGGCCATTTGGGTCTCATGGATCTGGATGTCCATTTCTTTCCCCAGGTTCAGGAAATTTTCAGCCATTATTGTTTCAAATACACTTTCTGTCGCTTTCTCTTTCTCTTCTCCCTCTGAACTTCCCATAATGTGACTATTCTTTCTTTTCTTTGTGTCTCACAAGTCTTATAGGCTTTCTGGTTTTACTTGTTTTTCATTTCGCTCCTCTGACTGGTTAATTTTTAACATTCTATCCCCCAGGTTACTGATTCTTGTTTTTTTTCTTTCTTTTTTTTTCCTCTGTGTGTTCTTGTAGTTCACTAACCTTCTTTAAGGGGATTATTCTGAATTGTTTGTCTGACAGTTTATAGATCTCCATTTCTTTCAAATTAGTTATTAGAGCTTTATTAGTTTCCTTTTTGCTCTGCCGAGAAGGAAAGCCATGGGCTCTGCTCTCTGTTTAGGTGCCACCGTAAGCAGGACTGTTGGATCGGCTACGTAGCATCCCATATGCTCTGGTTAGAGTCCCTGGATGGGCAGGCTGGAGGCTGTATCCGGCAATTAACAGGGCTATAAATTGGTTTCCCTGCCCAGGTACAATAGAAGAAGCAACTCTGATACCTTTTGTTAAACTGCTTTGTGCTCCAAGTTCTCTGGCTGAACAGGTCCACTGACTTTGCTCTGCAAATTGTTGGCTCTGCCTCTCCTTCTCTCAGCTCGGGCGCTGGGCTGCACACCTTCTGAGTGTTCTCACCAGCCCTCCTGGTCAGGTGAAGCTGGGAGCCACATGGGTGGAGCCGTGTCCCAGTTCCCTGCCTGTGTGGGGAGGGGAGGAGCCACTTCAGGCAACTCTCAATTTCCCAAATAGGCTATCTGGTTGGGAGGAGCTGGCAGCTGCCCTCAGCCTTAGCTGTCAGTCAATCCCCTCACCTGTGCCTAGCAGGGGACCCCTACATACCCAGCACTGGCTTTGGTCTGGGGCCACTCAGCTCTGCCTGTGTCTCAGTGGAAGCGTTTCTGGGTGACACAGCTTTCAGGTGTTCCCACCAGCACCTCTCATCAGATGTGCCTGGGCGACACTCTCTGCAGTGGGTAAGGCTGTGGCTGAGCTCCTTGCCTGGGTGTGGGCAAGCTGGGCCCTGGGGCTGCCAAAAGTTCCTCGCTAG